>NC_092209.1:42224217-42235656 GCF_043381705.1 Parasteatoda tepidariorum | reverse complement strand
TACTTTAAGTTAAAGCAACAAATTATATATATATATTAGTAAAAATAACAGTTTATCGTGAGTATTTCGGATCTTTAACTTAAAGTAAAAGTTCAATATGTTTAATTTAATCATTAAAGTGTTCTGATAACAAATTCCAATGCATAAGTATAGGGTCGTTTATTGATCGTTATATGCAGTAAAGTAGGAAAAAGTAATAAATATTTATATGAAATGAGGGGGAAAAGTTTGGTGGCCTTTGTAAACCCGTGCAGAAAACAGCAATGAATTTAAAAATAAAGAAATGAAAATGGTTATATACTCAATGAAGTATACCAAACATAAAAGTACGGTCACGTTTGAAAATGTTTGTATGGAAATCAACTTGAAAACACAAGTTAGGTGATTAAATTTATGAAACAATTAAATTTATGGTGAAATCATTTAAAATATAGGAAAAGTTTTATTAAGTTAATTTTAAAACTAATTTAAATAAAATATCCAACGAGGAACTTATAGTTTAAAAACTTCAATATCAAATGCTGAAGTATCACGATGATTCTATGAGATGCCGAAAATTTTTGGTGAAAATAGTTGATCTGCTAAGTGACAGTCTCGTTGTTAATTTATTGATTGAAATGATAACTTTACTTATTGGTTAAGTAGATAAAAATAGTTACATTTTAGTTATGATTAATAGCTATCTATCCCAACCCAACTATCCTTACAATCTTATCAATGGAACAAATTGTAGCTTAAGAGTAGGCAAAAATATAGTTAAATTGTGGTTATGATTATTAAAAATTTCTCCTACCTATAAGCACAATCTCATCAACAGAACAAATACCACAAAAAACCATTATTGGTTTCATTACAAATGATGTATTAAATTAAAGCATAACAATAAAATAGCAATGAAAATGTATCAAAAACAAACGTTTTCTACAATATTTGTTGAAAGTGAAGGGAAATATTTAGATTTTTTTATTATTATTTGAATGAATCATGCGTAGAGTCTCCTAGATTTACATAAGTAACTCTTAATAGTTGATTTTAATATCTCTTTTTAATAAATTTTTTCAGTTCAGATGGTATAAAATCTTTATATTACAATGAAAATGTATTGCACCAGTGAAAATTTCTAAATGAGAAAATTTTAAAAGTCAAGTTTTTAAACAAAGAATAGTAGTAAAGCAACAAATAACTTTACACACAGAGGCATCTTTAGCAAAATCTCTCTTATTTTCAAATTAAAATAATATAACAAAGCTGTATTGCGTCTTTTACTTCTATGAATACCAATCTGAACTCATGCATAATGAGGAAAAGAAAAACCGTAACACAATACCAATGACTTATGATATTTAATATATTTTTAATGTCCGGAATAAGCATTTAAAATAAAAATAAAAAATATTTAGGGTAGAAAAGTGAGGGGAAAAATCACCCGTTTTGTCAAAATTTTTTAATAACTTAAACCACCCTTTTTAAGTCCCCTTTGTTTTTCACCAGTGGTCTTTCAAATTTGTGGCTTCTGAGTAACCATCCTCCTTCCTCGATGTTTTTCAATTCTTATAATCAGCTTCAATGACATTTTATTTAAAGAAAATGAATTCTAAATGAGTTAATGGGTCTCGTTGAAAAATGTTTCATATTTTCAGCTCAAATAAACTAGGTAAACTGTAATTATATCTAAAGCATATATAGGGGAAAGGTATCAAATATGGGTTAGTTCAATAATATGCAACAACCTTTTTGATGCCGATGGAGATGATGGATTCAGCCAAAAACAATCTTAAACGCATCTGAAGTTTGTGGGAAGACGATAATGAAAAAACAGAAGGCCTTCAGTAGGTTGCGGTGTGATCATAGAATAAGAGTGAAAAATTTCCTTCGTTGAGTTTTTCAGTTAGTCATTGAGGAATATGATTTATTAGTCAAATTATTTATGTATTATTACATTATATATAATTTATATATTACAAGTTTAATATTATTTATATATTACAAATTATATATTATTTCGTCAAATGCGAATTAAGCATTTTCGGTCAAATGATTGCCTATAAATAACGATGGTCTAAGAAAGTAACAACTAGATCTAATGAGCAATAGTAATAGTACTTTAATCACGTTGCACTAGAGTTGTACATTAGGGTATTTTATTTTATTTCATAACCGTCGTTGAACAGCCGGCCGTATTTCTCGTTTACGAATACTAATGCTAAACTCAGTAGCCTTGTAATTTTAAACCCAATCCAGAAGACAAGGGAGCTCCTGGAGCAAGTATTGGGAGAAATTTACCTTCAAGGAAGACTTTTGGATGAAACTAACCCGCATTTGCGTTTCATGGAGAGAAAAACCATAAAAACCTCCCAGGGTTAACCTGATGACAAGGGGTCTCTAACCCATGATCCACCTACCACTGAGGATATTTTGTGTCAGTATTGTGGTCGGTGTGATCCGGGTTCGGATTTCGCATCGACCAGCCATCTCTGGGATTCGAACCCGGTTCACCTCATTGGACTGCAAACGCTCTATCCCCTGCGCTACTACGGCTCGCACATTAGGCTATTAGCGATGGTTTGGGAAACTTTCTTCAAGATAATCCAGCGACATACCTTCACAATTTTGATCCTCATCAGAGGAGGCGGCTCCCCCGCTTTAGTAGCCCGACTACCTGCTCACGAAGTCAAGCACTTTATGGTAGAAGAGTTTTAATGAAGATTGCTTCCACTCACCCTCAGGTCCTTTTGCGGGCTGATGGGCACTATTATGGTGGGGCGGATGGATGACCAAAATGGTCACCCATCCGCTGACTGACCGCCGACAATGCTGCTTGCGAACGATCGACTGGGTACCGTATCTTGCGATCTCTCACTCCTCTGTGGTATTTGATCAGATGCAGGGGCGGATCCAGAAATTTTTCCTGGGGGGGATCATAGACTCAGGTTCCCCCCCACCCCCCACCCCATAAATAATTTTTTTTTTAGAAAAAAAAATTTTTTTAAATATTTTTTTAAAAAAAAAACTAGGGTTTTTAGTGCCAGTCTTCTCATTTATTTTTTTCATAATGAACAATAGAACAATACATAAGTAATTCAAGTATTCAAAATCTTTAAATAATAAATGTAATGCGTTTATTAGAAACTTTGGCAAATAATCTTTGGTTAAACCTGTTGAAGCGCGCTTCAACATTATTAATGTTTACAATGAAACTATGACGAATTTCGTTTTAATCTTTTGGATTATGAATCTTGAAACAGTGAAGAACTTAAATAGATGGAAAAAAAATCGATTTTTCCGACCTACCTAGGTGTATATGCCCTCTTAAATAATTTTAAAATATTTCATTTCATTTGTAAACTATTGAAAAAATTATTATTTTTATTTATTTTTTTCAATTTTCTTTTTTTTTGGGGGGGGGGGCATCTTTTTTNTTCCTAAGCCCCCCCCCCCCCGCTGGATCCGCCACTGATCAGATGAATTTAATATGTCACGATTGTGTCTTGATGCTATTCTATATTGAGACACCTTTTCTAGTTTTTGAAAATTCGTGAACATTTTATTTTGTGAGAAAATATTGCGATGCTTTTAAGATTTGTAAATTCTACCGATCATCTTTTTTTCTCAGGTAAAAATTATCATTTTCACATGGAATTACCTTTGAATAACCACATTTTATAATCGTAAACAAACTCTTTATGGCAAAAATAAGCAAAAAGTGTAAACTATTGAGATCAGATATATTGCAGATAGAGATTACCCTCCATATTTTGAGATTCCAGAACCCAATTACGTCAAAAAAAATTCATTTATTTAAAGAATGTGTATTTTTGTGTTAGCTTTTTTCCCCTTTGACTAATTTCAACTTTGACTATTTTCAACTTTCACTAATTAATTAGCATATTTGAGGCTGGTTCATCGAACGTTAGGATTTTATAGCTTGTACGCGAAAATTTGATCATCAGATCAAAAGTTATTTAGATATATTTTAAGCAACTTTTTTTTTATTCGCGTACTATATTTTCTAATCAGGCTACTGTGGAAATAGTAATTACAGTACAATAGGTCAGCAGTAAAATTTTAAAGTTTATTAACAGTACAATCTTAACTTTGCTTTCAGCTTACGATAAAAGAAAACATCAATTATCGATTATAAAGAATTATACACTGTATACTGTACGATTTTCGAAATTCCATATATCTATATAAATTCTATATTCTATGTATGTTTATTTCATATTTAAAAGTAATTGGAGAGATTTTTACAAAGTACTCTCCAATCAAGTTACAATCAGCAGTTTGGTTACAATAGGCTAGCAGTAAGAATTAGGAAGTTTATATACAACCTAATCTCGGTTACTTTTTTTTCAGCTCGCAATATAATGAAGCGTTAATTAATCATTATAAATGCTATACAATTTTTTAAAAAAATGGCTACACATTTATTGTTTGTAAATATTAGTCATTGCTTACAATAAGATTTTAATAATTCAACGCACGTTTCGTGTTATATCATATTCAAAAGTAATTGAGAATATAGTTACAATGTACTCTCCATTCATATTACAATCGAAATCTGTCAGATTACAATAGATTAGCAGTAAAAATTATGAGGCTTATTACAAAACGTAATGTCGAAATATTTTCCTAATTTTTATTGCTTGCCTATGTGTACATGGTAAAAGGAAGCAATAACTTTAAATAGTAAATTTTTTTTGTACATATTTTTGCACTGTATACAATATGACTTTAAATAAAAATGCCATATTTATTTTTGGACAGAATTTGATTTTAGATAGCTGTAAAGAAAATGCAAAATTAAACGTACTTTATTATTTTTAATTCGAAAGTAATTTGAAAAAAAGTTCGTTACAATGTTCTTTCCAATTATTTGCTTTTAAAGCTTCCGATTAAATAAACTAACCATTAAATCAGTGCAAACGGCGTAATTTTTTTACTCTTTTTGTTTATTATATTTACAAATAAACACTACTTTCTAATCTTCAATGTTTCTCCATTGGTCAATAGATCTTCCAGATCGCAAATGAAGTGCGTCATTCATTGGCTACAGTTCCACGCTTGAGTGACCATTCTGGAGCGAGGCATTTCGAACATTGATCATTGCCAGATTGCCCACGTTAGCAGACGATGTTACTTTTCACTTCATCTCATTCATTGTTTTCGTTCTTTGTGAATTTTTTAAATGTCGTTAATCGAGAATGTTAATTGGTGTTGTTTTTCGCTTCTGCTATGTAATGGCGATACGATTTCATATTGTTATGAATTTAAGGAAACTGCTTAATTAATGCCTATTTCGTGTCATTTATTTTTTGATTCTGGAGAAACGGACAAAACAATTTCTTCATTTTGTGCCGCTTGCCTGGTTCGGATATGACCAGTCCAGGTAAGTCATACTTTGATATAATTTATCGTGGTATTACCAAAATTTACCAAGTCCAAATTTTAATAAAAATTTGCAATGAACATTATTTTTTTTAATTTTAAATTTTATATTTCATGATTTACTCAATTATGTTTATACGTAAAGGTTCTGTTACTTAAAATGAAAATCTTATAAAATCATTTCTTTAGTCTTTCACAAATAATTGATGCTTTTATCAGAATATTATTTTTTTTTTTCATTTTCAGATCAAGCTTTTTTAAATGTTTTTTCCCCCTCTTTTTGTAGCTTCTTATTCAATAGTTAATTGATATTCAGCACCATGTTTATTAATTGCCTACAGTTATTAAGTGCTTAGAGTCCTCTACACTCACGAAGAAAAAAAATTACTCTAAATATAAAGTATACTTTATTTTCTCGTGCTAATCTATATTTAGTTTTTTTTTTCTCCAATTCTTTAAACTCAATAACTTTTTTTAATTTTATTTTTTTGAATTAATGCTTTTTATGAAAAATAGTTCTTATATTAATTTCTAGTTCTTAATTATAATTTAGTACTTAATTATAATTTAGTACTATGTTGAAAAAATGTTTTCCACTTCATGTTTCTAACAGGCATAATTATAAAAAACGTTGGGTCTATCTAATAATATATTTCTTTTTAGCATTCTTCTTTCAGTATTCTTCTTTAGTACTACCTTTTTAGTACTTCTTCTTAGCTATGAAGTTTTTGTTCGAATTGTTACAACTTTTTTCAGATTTTGTTTTCGAGTTTTTGTTAATTTTTCGAATTAATGTTTCTTTATAAAAATTTTTCATTGTATCAATTAATTGTATCGATGGTTAGTGTTGAAGTATGATATTATGTAAATACTTTCTGCTACATATTTCTACCTATTATAATCATAAAATAATTTTGTCATTGAATTAAACAATGGCCTGAAATTTGGTATTATTGATCATTTATAGCCAAATGTACTCGGAGAAAAAATGTCTGGTTAAATTACTGCACTTGTACGGTAATGACATCTCTGAAAAAAAAACATGATTCTGGTAACAAAACTAAAATATTTGGTACTTCAATCATTTATTGATAATTTTTCTGTTCATATGGAAATGGTTTACCGGAACGTTTGGTTTTCAAAATTACAGTTCTTATTTCCACACATTTACTAAAAAATTCAAAACTGAAAAGTAAATTTAACCAAATTAGATAAAATATACTCAATAACCAATACCAATAATAATATAATTTGGCAAAATTGAAGTAAATTCAGCCAAATAGTTAGTTTTTAGGTTATGCTCTAAGGAATCGGTGATAAAATTACCAAATTTTACATTTACTATCAAACAGCATGGTACTAAAACAGTATTTTATTTTTACTTTAAATCATTATTAAAGAGCTTCAGTGAAAATAACCATGGGATCAGTTTTCCAATAGAGCCGAAAAAACGGTAAATGTTACTATGGCCTGGTAGTTTTGACCATGCTTTTTTTTTGCCAGTGTGTAACATGTAAAACACAATTATTTAAAATTTTTTTTTAATTATTTTGCCCCTGAAAGACGATTAAAAAATTCTAAATTCATATATTAAGCTAAAACTAAGTTTAGTTTTGTTTTTACATTTTAAAATAAGAATATGAGTGAGTTAAAAATTTTGCGAGTATAAGTACAAATATTATTTAATCAGCTTCACAATTACACGTTTACTAGTCAATTTTGTCCCGCAGTGGACTGATCGTAAAGACACGGTTCCCAGTGGAACACTGAAGTCAAGCATCACTGGTTGCAGTCAGTAAGCGGGTGGGTGACCACTTTGATCAGTCTGCCTAGGGACCGAGGGTGCGCGGTA
Source organism: Parasteatoda tepidariorum (assembly GCF_043381705.1). NCBI lineage: Eukaryota > Metazoa > Arthropoda > Arachnida > Araneae > Theridiidae > Parasteatoda > Parasteatoda tepidariorum. The sequence goes on along the minus strand of NC_092209.1, from coordinate 42,228,416 downwards.
TCGGTTCTCGGTAAACTGCTCTACCGTAAAGTGCTCGACTTCGCGCGCAGGTCATCAGGCAACCAAATCATGGAAGCCATTCCCTTTGTAGAGGATCAAAATTGTGATGGCACGTCTTGGGGTCATTCTCCCGACCGCCGCCAATAGCCCATTAAGCAGCTCTAGTGTGACATAAATAAAAGTACCTACCTACAATTACGTACATACAGTTTAGAAAAAACTAAAAATAATAATCAAAGGCAAGTATGTGATAAAAGCTGTTTACATATCATGTAGGCTTTTTGAAAGTGAAAAATGGAGCAGTAACACTTTGACGAAGAAAATTCATTAAGTATACTTATAAAAGCTTTTTTTTTAAAAAAAAAATGTGGTTTAACTGTAAAATGTACAAAAGAACTTTCATACAAAGTCGGTTCAACTTTAAGTCTAAAGCATAATTTCCAGTTAAATTGCTTTAAAGTAGGTTTAACCTTCAAATTTACCGAAAAACTTTTTACTTAAACTACTTCTAAGAGATGTTCTATATTTAAAACTTACAAGAGAATTTTTTTTTACGCTTTTACAGAAGAAATCATGTTATAAAGTCGATTCATCTTTAAAATAACTATTTCTTGAGTAGTTTTTTAAAGTTAGTTTAAGCTTATTTACAAAAAAAAGCCATTATTTAAATTCATTTTTAAAGTTTACAAAAGCCGGTTCTATCAGCCAAACGTTTTTGATCATCAACCTCAAATTTTACATTTCTTCTCGACCCCTCCATTAAAAATGATAAAAAGATTATGTGCTTCTTATATGATTTATTTTATTTTGACAAAATCGAATTTTTAAATAAATTAATAAGAAGGTTTATGCTACTTGGCTAGATTAGCAATGTTTAGTTCAAAATTTGTTAACTTCAATCTCGGAACTTCATATTCAATTTTTAATTCTCCGTTTTTTTTAAAAATAGAAAAAAAACACATCTTTCTTTTGAGTTCAACTTATAATTAAAAAACTCCATATTGCATATGATCGAGTATCGATATTTTTAACTCGAGCAGAAAGTGGTGCGATAATCCATAACTTCAATATTTCCAAAGCTTAATTTAAAATCATTGCGATTCAATTGCATTGAATTGAATAGCATTGTTATTCCTTCCTAAACCCATAATCGACCTTTGATTGGATAAACTCCTAATTATATTACATCGACCCTTAGGAGTCGATATTGACTATTTTGAAAATCCCTCGTTTAACCTTAAAATTTATTTAAAAGAAAAACTTTTACTTTTTAAAATTAGTTTATTTCATGACTTTTAAATCGACATAATAAAATGCATTTTTATGTTGCTATTTTCAAATAATCGATTGTATCGCCCCATTGAAACAGCTGATTCACTGATTCACCTCCACTTTTTCATTTGAAAGACTTGAGGCAATATAATTATGACGCGCATTTTAAAACTGTCCAAAAGAGCCATTTTAATTTTTTTTAATGTTCATGAGGACAATAAAATGACTCTGAGTATGGTCTTTTTGAATAGTAGAAATTCCAGAAATTTGCAACCTCTGTATACCTCTGGAAACAATACTAAGAAATAGTTGGATGAGAAAATGCCGTATTAGGAAATAGTGAGATTTATTGCCCTGTAACTTTCAAGTCAACAATTATTTTCAAAACTTTTCGAACTTTTCTTCTTTCTGACTTTTTGATGGAGCTAATTATCATTTAGCGGTACACGGAGAAAAAAACCCACCAAAACCTCACATGGCTTGCCTGACGGTAAGAGGACTCTAATCGCCTACCTCTTCCGCCTACCACTGAGGATATTTTACATCAGCACTGTGGTGGGTACGAGTCGGGTCCGGAATTCGTATCGACCAACTATCGCTGGGATTCGAACCTGCATCAGGTGGCGAGCGCTTAATAACCTGAGCCACCATGGCTCAGTTCATTATTATTTATTTTGTTCTATTTAATTTTACAACCATCGTTGAACAGGCAATCCAGTTTTTGAGTTCACGGCTAATCATATTCAACTCCGTAGCCTTGCAATTTTGAACCCAATCCAAAAGACAGGGAAACTCCTGGAACAAGCAATTTGCTTTCGTGGAGGAGTTTTTGATGGAAGAAATTTGTATTCAGGCCATCAAGAAATTTGCCCTGGTTGAGGACTTTTTAATGGAATTAACCCGCATTTGCGTTACATGGATAGGAAAGACACGAAAATTTCTCACGGTTAGCCTAATAGCAAGGGAATTCTGACCCATAATCCGTCTACCACTGAGGATATTTTACGTCAGCACTGTGGTCGGTGCAAGCCGGGTGCGGAATTCGTTTCGACCAGTCATCGCTGGAATTCGAACTCGGGTCACCTCATTAAGAAGGGATCGCTCTATCTTCTATGCTTCCACAGCTCAGTTCATTATTAATGTTAGCTATTCCATAGTAGCTATTATAATAACAAATCTCCTACCCATATGCGCAATCAAGTCAACCTTGTAAGTACAAATCACGCCTAAAAGCTTTCTTGACTTTATTTCAGTTGTTATGGAACAACTAAGAACAATAACAAAAAAAATGAAAATGCGTCAAAAATTAGGTAGTTAACATTATTCTTGCATAATGCCGCAAAATATAATGCTTTGATTTTTTTTATTTCTTTTTTTTATATATTTGGTAGCTTTTGGTAGCCTTGATTTCGAGGATTTTTTTCGTACACGAAAATAATATTGGATTGATCGAGTTTTTAAGGGAATTAAAAGCAGTGTTGGTAACATAAACATCTTAACATATTTATTAACTTACTTTTTGTGAATTTGGCAGCTTTTTTTAATGCTCATATATCAGTAATTTTATGCGTATATTTTTTTTTATTTCCAATGCAGCAGGCGATACGGACATTATCCTAACGCTGTACAGAGATCAAAATAAAACAAAAATACAAATACAGAAGGAGATAAAATATACAAAATACAAAAACAAAAGCAAAACATCAAACACTAAAATTAATTCCAGAACTTAAATTGAACAAAAGTTCTCTGGCCTCCCAGTATCGGGAGTAGATGCAGTTCTTTGTCAGAACTGAACAGTTTAGAAGATGTCCAGCATTCATCGTCGCACCACTGCGGCAGAGGGGGCAGGCAGGATTATACACTATGCGTATATGAACAGGATGACTTTACGCTTAAAATATGCTTAATCCATTCAAAGGGTTTTGAAAACGTCTTAAAACATTAAACTGAAAGCTGTGTTGATGTAGTGTAAAAGTAGCTTCTTAAACTATGTATCTAATTTATTTTTACGGACTTCGGCACCGTATTGTTTCAATACATAGTTTCTTGCAAAGAATTCAATTTTTTCCTTCAAAAAAAGTTTTAACAATTGAAAAAATTTACAAAATATATTTAAAGCTTTTCAAACAATTTCATCTGAATTGTAAATAATTCTAGTGAGGAAAATTACATTTTCAGATATGTTGTAAAATATTGTTTTCAAAAACATTTTCAGTGTGAAAATTTAAAAATGATAAAAAGCAAGTTATTACGGTAAAAATTATTTTGTTCAAACAACGTATCGAACTCTAAACTACTGAATGTAATATCTCTTTTAAGCTTTATGTCTTTTCTATTAAGCATAGTTAAATATAGGTAGAGCTGTATTGTCTTTATTTTATTGCATTTTATTAAATGTGTTTTTACGCTTTATTGCATACTTATTGCAAAGGACAAGCTACTATATAATTTAAAATAAAGGTTGAATACCTTATTCAAAGGGATAATAGACACTTTAAGAAATTGATTTAATTTAAAAATAACAAATTTTAAATTTGAAAATAACAAAAAGCAAAATATTACAGTAAATATTATTTTGTTCAAAAAACATATCGAATTCTAAACTACTGAATGTAATATCTCTTTTAAGCTTTATGTCTTTTCTATTAAGCATAGTTAAATATAGGTAGAGCTGTATTGTCTTTATTTTATTGCATTTTATTAAATGTGTTTTTACGCTTTATTGCATACTTATTGCAAAGGACAAGCTACTATATAATTTAAAATAAAGGTTGAATACCTTATTCAAAGGGATAATAGACACTTTAAGAAATTGATTTAATTTAAAAATAACAAATTTTAAATTTGAAAATAACAAAAAGCAAAATATTACAGTAAATATTATTTTGTTCAAAAAACATATCGAATTCTAAACTACTGAATGT
>NC_092209.1:42221136-42223581 GCF_043381705.1 Parasteatoda tepidariorum | reverse complement strand
GAGCATCTTTATTAATATATGATGCTTCATTAAACTGTATTGAAAACATTTTGTCACGCAACATCGAGAAAAGCTGACACTACATTTTCAGCTGTATCACCAATTCGAGGAGCAACAGTATCGTTTGAAAGAGGACGGTAATTCTTTTGAAAAATTAACTCCAAACATAGTTTCTGCAATCTCAATTGCTGCTGGCTTTTACTTTACTTTTGTTTTGGCAGTTAGTTAAAAATATTTTAAAGACAGAATTCAAAATACTCAATATACATTATTGTTGTATATATTTTACTGTAAGTGGGGGGCGCGATGAAAATTATGATTGAAAACTGGGCTGCGAATACTGAAAGATTGAGAACCACTGTGTTAGAGGATGTAATGTAAACCTGATAATTGAAACCGACTGAGGACTAAAAGCTCCTATTCTTTATCATATGTCTAACTTGAGTATCTGTGCATTGTAGATTATTTAATTATTTCTTAATCTTTGGAAATATTCTAGAAACAATTTACGGTGCTAAACTTCGTTATTAGAGCACCCTTCCCGTAAACGGACAAATCTCATAAACGGACAATCTTTTCGATCCCAAGAATGTCCGCTTAACGGAGGTTTCAATAAATATGATGTTGTTGTTAATAATGCCGCTTGCCACACGGGCCTGTATGGAGAAACTGAGCAGATTAAAGCATAATATTCACTATATATATATATATATATACTATAGTGTTCGAATTAATTGGGACAAGCAAGATTTTCTCATTCGAGTTGGTATGAGATTGCCAGTGATGTCCCGAACCGCTTCAAACCAGTTATATCTGCCTTGAGCTGCGGTGACGGATAGACCTTCACTATAATTTACTAGTCAGACTGGTTTTTGTGTATTTGTAGTTCAGTTGTGAGCATTGCTGTGTGGAAGCTGGTGGTTATAATTTTGAGTTTAGTCTAACACAAGTTATGTGCTTATAAAAAATGGATATTAGTCCAAGGAAGCGCTCTAAAATTATCGCTCTTAATGAACACACTTCTATGACTGTAAGAGACATCGCTACAGCAGTTGGTGTATTTTCGGCTCATACTCTCCTAAAAGAAAAGGAAAATATGGACGCAAACGGAAAACTACTCCAAGAACTGATAAAAGTCTAATAAGAAATAGTAAAATTAATCCAAGAAAGACGAGCACAGACCTCCGAAGGGATTTATTGGATTGTGGTGTTGATGTGAGTACTTCAACTGTACGAAAAAGGCTTCTAGAAGTTGGACGTAAGGCAAGAAGACCAAGGAAAAAACAATTTCTAACTCAGAAAATGATGAAAAAACGTTTAGCATGGGCCAGAAAATACCAAAAATGGACTGTAAATGACTGGAAGAAAGTGGTTTTCAGTGATGAAACGCATTTATTTGTGCAGGGATACAAATCAATTGAGTTAGACGAAGTGAAGGTGAAAGTCTGAGACCAGATCATATCCAACAGACTGTAAAACACCCTTCTAAACAAATGTTTTGGGGTTTCTTCACAACAAATAGCACTGGAAGCTTAGTGCCTCTAAAAGGTGGCTCCTTGTCACAATTCCAAACTGGTCCAGAATTTTATGCGAGAAAATAAAATAAAAGTGCTTGATTGGCCTGGTAATTCAGCAGACCTAAATCCCATTGAGAAAATGCCATATGCCATCCCTGTGGCATATTCTAAAGAATCGCTTAGCCAAGATGAATTGCACGATAGCAGAGTAAATGATAAAAAGTGCTATTCAAGTATGGTTCCACGACGATGAAGTCAAGAACATGTGCGCTACACTAGTGGAATCAATGCCAAACCGCGTTCTTGAAGTCATATCTGCTAAAGGAGGACATACTTCATATTAATACAAACATGTATCAATGTAACTTAAGGTATGTAATGATTAAAAGCTAAAGTTTCAATAAATCACTTTTTTTTCATTTGTCCCAATTAATTCGAACAGTATAGTATATATATATATATATATATATATATATATTTGAAGGAAATTAAGTTTCATTTATTGCGCATAAGCTGCAAGTAAATAAAACTCATAAGATAAGTTCAAAATGAAGATAAAACAAAGGAAAATTACAAACATATGAGAAAAGGGGGAAAAGGAAAAATCATAATAAAAAAATAACAAACAACTGGGGGAAAAAATAAAGAAAAATAATTTTAAAAAAATCCGAAAAAAAGGGATGAAATTTTTTTTTTAAAATCCGGAAAATAAAAAGATATAATCTTTTCATATAATCTTTCGTGTGGGCTGATGAAAAGATTATATCTTTTATTTTCCGGATTTTTAAAAAAATTTTTATCCTTTTTTTTTTTTATTATTATTTTTTTTTATTTTTTCCCCCCAGCTGTATGTTTTGTCTGTAAATTTAGTTGTTTCCATATGTCTGTAAATTTCCTCTGTTTTATCTTCATTTTCATATATATATAT
>NC_092209.1:42096551-42221009 GCF_043381705.1 Parasteatoda tepidariorum | reverse complement strand
ATACATATATATATATATTGAAATTATAATTGGAATACTTAGCTCCTTCCGAACCGTTTGATAGTTTTTCTGATCATAGGATATTAATTTGTTTTAGTCTAGCTTTGAATAGTACTCTTTTTGAAATAAATTAAGTTCAAAAAATATGTAACACACACATTTCGGAGTACTTTTTTATTTATTTACATTTTGTTATTTTTTTGCTTCAGTAAGCCTTAAAAATATTGTTATAAGCCGAAACATTCCTATTAACACAGTACTTAGATAAGTATATAAAGTATCATTCACCACAATACCAGCACTTTCTAGCTTTAGCCTCAATTAATTAGGCATCTCTTGCACCAATAATAGTTTGGTGATTTTTACTTACATTACTGACAGTATCTACCTTTCTTGATACTTGACGGGCTTGGCTTATTTCGAAATAGAATGGAAAGAACAATTACTAACGTGTACAAATGCCACGTATCAGCAACCAATCAGGATCCAGATACCCACACTACGTCACTTGCAGGTATTCCATTCTACTTTTTAGCATTTGGTGACTCAATAGTTTTAAGTCATTTAGTCTATTATGAAACCGTAAATTATAACGAAACAAAGAAGGTCATGAAAAAAAATCTTTAGTGATAAGGAAGGTAAAAATGTACTAATGGATTTAGAAAAAAATTTTGGTTGAATCCATCAGCAAGTTCATTTAACAGAAATAGTTTGAAGTTAGGTTGAGACGAAAATTTAAAAATTACCCTATTTACACAGTTGTAAAGTAATGAGATGATTGAATATTAAAATTGACATCATTTAAATTAAAAAAATAGAACAGTTTGTTCAATTTGCGATTAACTTTATTTTTCTGTCTAGCTTATAGCTCAGTTTGCTTCAGCTGTTCGTTTCCAAAAATAAAAAGATATTTTATCGGTTATGTGATAATCTGTGGGTTATTGCTTAATATACGTATTAAAATAGAAATAATCACTAAATTTAAATTTCGTATGAATTTGTTTAGTGTTTAGTGTTTAAAATTAAGAGAATTACCTTATTTCTTCAATAACTACAGAGCTAATGAACCGATTTAAATAAAATTCCATTTAAAGGTAGGATGAAATAATACAAACAAAATAATCTTTCACAAAGCACTCGCATGCTCATGCGCAACATGGAGACAAAAAGTATGAAACTAGGGTTCGAAAAATCGAACAAAAAATAAATAAATAAATAGTGTAGCTTTTAGGGTTTAGTAGATGTTAGGCTTTTCCTTATATATGTAACATTAAACGACAACAGTTAAGAAGCAGAAAGAAATATCACATGACCGACTTTGTTTCGCTGAATGCATTGGATTTGCTTACATCAGTAGATGAGGACAGATGTTTTTTCTCTAAATATGTTTTGTGAACGATATTCTATACTAACCAAACCTACTCAAAGGAGGAGAAAAATAAACAAAAAAATTTCTTGAGATTTTTCACTCAAATTTATTCTCTCATTTTTTGTTAATTATATTTTTCCACATACGAGTATAGATTTGTTATAATAAAAAAAAAAAAACAGATTTTTGTAGATTATTGGGGTTTTTTTCCTTCAAATTATTGCGCTTATTTACACAAGAATATAAGTTAGAATGAAAAATTTTAAGAGATTTTTGTAGACTATCAGTTCCTTAAATTACTATACTCTTCAAATTGAGAGTATAATTATTTTTACATTATAAAATTACAAGATTTATGTAGATTATCAGTTGTTTAGATTACTATAATCTTCAAATTAGAGAGTATTTCTGTTTGCTTAAAAAAAATTACAAGATTTAAGTTGACTCTCGGTTCTTTAAATTGCTGTATTTATATTCTTCTGGGAGTAGTAAGTTAAGAAGAGAGTGAATTCATATATGTGAGGAAATATTTTTTCTTCAAAATTTAAAGAAACTTAATTATTATTTTTTTACTATTTTCAATTTTCGCATAAAAAATAATATATTTTAAGATTCGGTATTTTTTGTGTATTATAGAACAGTTTTATAATGTATATCTTCACATTTTGGTCATAAACAAAATCCACTGAGCTCAAATAATAAGATATTTGTTCGCTACCAAGTATCCAAATTATTATTTGAGTCAGGTTTCTTGCTTTTCTTATAAATTTTCATTGAAGTTAAAAACTTCAATATTTTTACACTAATAATCAATTTTCAAAAGTATACAAACAGAGAAAACATCATAAAATACTTTTGTAGTTTCAAAACTATACCAAATGTTGTCTAATATTTTAGACCCTTAGTCTCGAGTGTGTATAAAAATATAAGTTTGTTAGAATGATAAAATTTAAAAGATTTATGGAAAGTGTCAGTTTTTTCTAAACACTATGTTTCTTTAAATTAAATAAGACTGTTTGCTTGAAAAAATATAAGATATAAGTAGGCTATCGACTCTTTCAATTACTATACTTCCTTAACTATCAATATAAGTTAGCTCAAATGAAAAAAGTACAAATAATGAATAAAAATAAAGCGTATAAAATTTATTCTGCAAAAAAGACCAAAAATTTTGAGAAAAATAAATTTAAAAATATTTATGAACCTAATGATTAAAAACAAATGTAGAAATCTGACACGAATTTTCAATTACGTTTAAATCGATATTTTAATTGTTTTCTACTTTTGATATTTTTAAGGTTTGATTGATATTTTAGTAACTAATTACACGTAGTTTCGAGTTATATGACTTTAGCAAATCATTTGCTCTGCTGAATAGATCAAATATTTTGACAAATATAGATTCAAAAATACTTTTAAACTTAATTGTTACAAAGTGATATAGAAATATGACACAAATTTTCAAATACGTTTAAAGTGATATTTTGATTTTCTTTTTACTTTTGATTGACGTTTATATTATTTTATTACATGCATTTTCAATTAATATGTTAGCAAATTATTTGTTCTAAAAATAGACTAAATAGTTTGACAAAAATTATTTAAAAAATATTTTTAAACTTAATAGTTACAAGCAAGCGCAGAAAACTAACACGAATTTCCAAAAACATTTAAATTTATAATTTTTAGTATCATATTTTGGATTGTTTTAAAAAATCACTGCTATTTTTAGTTTGAAATTATTATTTTATCTCCGAATTTCAAATTTAAAGTAGTTTTTTCAACGAAGCTAACTGTTTCGTAATCAATACCGATATTAGAAAAGAAAGAAAAAAATGGTACAATAGTGATAACAACTACAATTTTCTTTCCTAAACTGTAGGCTGTAGAATTTCTATATTTGCTATTACTGATACATTGTGTTGTACATTTACTACTTTACCATAATATTTTTGAAGAAAATGAATACTTATTTCTAAAAGAAATAAAGTTTATTTATTCGGAAAAGATTCATTTTTAAAGGTAATTATTCTATAAATTAATAGTTAACAAAACTTTTTAATCACTAACCTTGATTAGTGAAAAAATTGAATCATTAGGTGAAAAATATTTCAAGTTTCTCATTTTTTATTTAACTGATTTTTATAATTCATATTATAAGAACCAAAACAAGCTTATTACTGTTGCAGGTACATAAAAAAAATATTTGTTTAAAACTTACTTTATTTGAATTTAAAATAAACTCATTATATCCCTATAACGAGACAAAAGTCAACCCTTTTATAATTTACTCGTATACAGTTTAAAATACTTTTTAAAAAAAGTTTAAAATACTTTTCGAGCATAAATTTCAACAGTCAATTATTTTAACGACTCCCAAACTATCAGATGCATTTTAAATTATAAAATATATTAAATTCCAACGTATATTTTAATACTATTTTACATATGATTAAACTTACACCTACGGCAATTGACATTTATTTAAAGAAATATATTACAGTAAATAAAAACATTTGAAAACATTATACATATTTTAAGAATAATTTTATAAAACATATATAAAAATCGTATTCTGAAATAGGCATAGCTTATCAACTTGAAGCAAATTTGAATAAAATTTCAATACTATATTATCATTTCTGATCTGTATTACTTTGGGTAACGCCAAAACAAAGCCAAAAGCAGCAATTTTTTTTTGAAGAAATAAAACTATATCATCAATTTCATATCAGGTTATTATTTCTACTAGGAGTATGCAATTTATATATTTTCCGCTTCACTTATTGTGTTTATTGATGCATTTTATTTAAATGATTTATGAATTTACATCCTGAGTTTATTCCCTAAGCTTCAGAGCTTTCCGATTCAATTTAACTATTTAAATGCACAACTTATTGTTATTAGAGGTTTAATATGTTTAAATAAATCGTCAAACTGATAGTTTTGTTTGTAAGAGTATATTATTTCGTTAAAAGAAGAGAAAAATACAGTTTTATGTTGAAGAATGAGATCATGAAACTGAAACAGGAAAATTTAACTAACAAATTATTTCGTTTAGTGCCTTATTAAAATAATGCTTTTCTTTTTTAACTTAATACATTGATATTATTACCTAATTGCAAGTATATAAAATAGCTGATGAAATATCTCTTGATCATTTTCTGGATAATGTAAGCGTAACAGGCATATAAAAATGCTTATAGTGCTTTATAAAAATGTTTCTTTTATTTTTTAGTATAATATATTGATAACGAGAGTTAGTATTAGGGGGACCGGAAAGTAATGTCGTTTCGGCACATCTGATATTTGTCATCAAGATTTTATTTTTAATCAGTAATGTATTCATCCTCGTTACCAACAACCCCTCAATGCCGGCACGAAAATAAATCGAAAAAAAAATTATTGGTTTTTAAGACTAATGAATATTTAACGCACCGGAGCGACATTACTTTCCGGTCACCCTAATATTAATTATTTGTAATATTTTAAATAGCATTTGATGAAAACCCTTCTTTATCATTTTAGAGATTACGAAACTGAAGCAGGAAAAATTTAAATGTTATTTCCTTTAAGACCCTCCTTTAGAGGTTTTTAATTTTGTTATATTTGTTTTTAATACCACTTGAACCAAACCCAGCTCACCAGTCATTGGTCTTTCGCAAATTAAGTCATGAAGGTTTAACGAACAAACTTCATGAAATTTTGCAAATTAAGTAATGAATGTTTAACAAACAAACTTCATGAAGTTTGTTTAACAGGAGACCACTGCAAGGGTGAAAGTACGTCTTAGTTCAGAATCCCACGGATAGAGGGCAACGCCACTCATTCCTGAGTCACCTTTTTCAATTTAGACATATATCAGAAAAGGAAGGAAATTTTCTGCAGATCCTAGTACCCTGCAGATATTAGTCCATTTATATATGGCAAAACTGTTAAAAAATTTATTTATATTCAGTATAAGTTTCAAAATTTCCATTCTTAGAGCTCATAAAACCAGAAAAGAATACAATGATATTGATTTAGGTATTTTTTGAAACTTATCTTTCAACCTATTTTTACATGTACTTTAATATACAGACTTATTAATATTTTTGTATTAATGTGTGATTGTATTTATACAATACTAAGTCAATAATACAAAAAAAAAATTATTTTCGGGTGACTGTATTGTTTTATAATATTTATAACGTACCATTCAGTTTCAAGTGTACTAAAAAAATTCCTTGAAGATACAAATAATTCGTATTGTATTTTTATTTTTTCTTCAAATTTTAGGACATCAGATTATTTTAAATAATAAATTTAAGGGAAAAACTATGGACATTACGTACGTTACATATTTTTTTTCCTTTTTTTTACAATTCTATTCATTTATTTATTTTCTCAGAAAAGGATATTTCATAACAGAATTACTTTGTGAAAACATAAGAATTTACTTAAACATTTGAAAAATTATTTGAAAAATGGATAAATAAAGTTAAGCTACTTGCTATCATCTACTTGTTGTTTAAATTATAGAGCGGTAACGTACGCTATTTTTTTTTTTTTTACACGCATCAAAACTCTATATTGTTTTCTAAAATTTTTCGCATAGTTTTGTTTTCTAAAATCTAATTATAATCAAATTATAACAATTTTTTGCTTTCTAAACTGCTTTCTAAAATCTGTCACAATAAATCTTTCACACGGTAACATAACTTATCTATCGCTGCCATTTATTGAGGATATTATCAAGTAATCATCCTAAACTTTATTCTCTTATTTATATTTATATTTATAACCGGTGTTGAGCAGCCAATCTAATTCTGTGTTATGATTACCAGTGTTCAACTCAGTAGCCTTGTAATTTGATCCTAACTCAGAAGACAACGGAATTCATTTATCAAGCATTGGGACAAACAAGCCAACGAGGACGACTTTTTGATGGAACTAACCAGCATTTACTTTACACTGCAAGGCATTCTAACCCATCCGTCCACCATCCAGGATGTATTACGTCTGCTCTGTGGTCCGGGAGCAGAATTTTTATCAAACAGTCACCGCTGGGATTCGAACCTAGATCCTTTTTTTGGGAGGCGAAAGCTTTATCTCCTGAGTCACCGCGTTTTTTCCCTCTTATTTGTAAACATCAACAAATTTTTTAAAAAAATCGGTGTTACTTGGCTCAGTTGAAATAATAAATGTCCAAAATTTGGCCATTTGAGTTAAAAAGTATTTCTAAAACTATTTATAGAAAAATTTTGCAGCAATATTTTTTAATTGCTGCTTCTAGACAGAATAATAAATGTACTCTAAAATGACAATTAAATTTTAACATGATTGTTGTCAAAGCTTAAAGTTTAGATACGTGCTACGTTCCCATCTTTTGAAATTTACCCATTTCAGAAACGTGATTTGTAAACATCAACAAATTTAAATGAAAAATTGGTCTTACATTGGCTCAGTTAACATAATAGTTGTCCAAAATTTAACCATTTGAGCTAAAAAGTATTTCTAAAAATATTTATAGAAAACTTTTTGCAGAAATAATTTTTAATTGCTGTTTCTAGACAGAATAATAAATTTACCCTAAAATGACAATTAAGTTTTAACATAATTGTTGTCAAAGCTTAAAGTTTAGATATGTGTTACATTCCCATCTTTTGAAATTTACCCATTTCTGAAACGTTTAGTGAATACTGCAACAATTTTTTAAAAAAAAGTAGAAATGCTACGACGAAATTGCCTTTTTGTCTTTAGACTCACGGAACCGAAAGAGAAAAAAAAAAACACTATGTAGCAAACAAAACGTAAACACATCATGGAACTGTGACAATGCAATTTGCGGATGATGAACTACATTTTTCTAACCGCCAAACTGTTTCTAGTTGCTTCCTTTACTGAATTTCTTCCTCTCGAATGCCTCAAGCTCTGTCATACGGAGCTGTCAAGCGTATTGTGAATTAGTTTTTTTCACTTTTCGCGTTTGACATTTGCATAAAAACGGAGAAAGTATGACAATAGGAATTAACGCATTGTAAAATGTTCTAGTTATTTCAAAGAATTTTTGCTTTTTTTGCCTCCTGGCAATTTTTAACGTGTTTCATTTGGTCAAACATTAAAATCTAGTTTTTTTTTTCTAAAATAATGCATTTTTGTTTGTAGAAATCTTAACATGATTTTTCGTAACTCTTTCGCCAAGGAAAATTTAAAAAAAAGCCGTATTTTAAGTACCTTACACCTGAAGAAAAATTATAAATTTAAACTGTATATGCCATCTTGCTGTAAAGAATTATCGGACTCTCCAAGGAAAATTAATGCATTTATATTTGTAGAAATCTTAACATGATTTTTCGTAACTCTTTCGCCAAGGAAAATTTTAAAAAAAGCCGTATTTTAAGTACCTTACACCTGAAGCAAAACTATAAATTTAAACTGTATATGCCATCTTGCTGTAAAGAATTATCGAAACTCTTTCTCCATGGAAAATAAGAAAAAGTTACATTCTACGTACCTTACACCTAAAGACAAACCATAAATTTAAACTGTATATGCCATCTTGCTGTAAAGAATTATCCGATTCTCCAAGGAAAATTTTAAAAAAAGCCATATTTTAAGTCCTTACACCTGAAGCAAAACTATAAATTTAAACTGTATATGCCATATTGCTGTAAAGAATTATCGGAACTCTTTCTACAAGGAATATTAAAAAGAAGCCCCATTTTAAGTACCTTACACCTGAAGCAAAACTATAAATTTAAACTGTATATGCCATCTTGCTGTAAAGAATTATCGAAACTCTTTCTACATGGAAAATAAGAAAAAGTTACATTCTACGTACCTTACACCTAAAGACAAACCATAAATTTAAACTGTATATGCCATCTTGCTGTAAAGAACTATCCGATTCTCCAAGGAAAATTTTTAAAAAAGCCATATTTTAAGTCCTTACACCTGAAGCAAAACTATAAATTTAAACTGTATATGCCATATTGCTGTAAAGAATTATCGGAACTCTTTCTCCAAGGAATATTAAAAAGAAGCCCCATTTTAAGTACCTTACACCTGAAACAAAACTATAAATTTAAACTGTATATGCCATCTTGCTATAAAGAATTATCGGAACTCTTCCTCCAAGGAAAATAAAAAAAGCCACATTTTAAGTACCTTGGCTAGGTACCATCTGCTAGGAGCTAAGTAGCTTCATTAGGTAGATATAGTTGGCTTCTATAAAATTCTGTTGTTTAACCGTATTAGGTGAGAGCAGTTAATAAACGCTTTTACTCACAGTAAACAGTTTAAAAATCATTTTATTTATGGTAGACTGTTTTGTTTAAATGTAATAAAATAACAATTAAATAAATTATTATTTCTAAGAAATTTCTAACAATGTACTTAATTTAACGAACATCAAAAAGATATATTTAAAGAACAAAAGTTACTCTTATTTACTCATTTTTTTAAGTTTGTTCAAAACGGAAATTTTTTAATTTATATGTATTCATACAAGTATATTGATTCATAAGAATTGCGATTTCTCTTTAAAGTGAACTTACTGAAATAACCTAACTCCAAAGCAGAGATTTGTATTTCATATTTAATAAAATTCGTTTATAATATTTAGAGGCATTTTATATTTTGTATTTATATGTTCATTCTCCTAAATGTTCACATATTTTTACTTTCCAATACAATAAATATTAGTTTAGTAAATATCAAGTTAAAAACATTAAGAGTACAAACAAACAAATCACACAGAAATTTAAGTTTTTTTTTTAAAAAATCACCTTTTATACTAATAATACTTTCTCCCGTTTAAATATATTTGAAACTTGAACTTTATTTTTATTAATGAAAAAGTAACATTTATTTGAATTTTCAACTCAAATAAACAACTAATTCGTACTATTAAAAATGAAAATAAAAAAAAAAATTTAACAAATTAATTACATTTTTAGCAACCACAAAAAATTAAGTGTTTTAATTACTTCTAAGTTTATATAACATATTTTTAAAAAAATTATTACTCTTTTATTTTAAAAAGACGAAGAAATCTGCCTAATATTAATTTGATTTGTCTAAAATATCGTGTTAAAATTAAATCAATTTCCATAGAAACTTTCATTAAGGTAATAATATATCACTGGTTACTAGTAAACATGAAAAATGCAATCAATATTGCATTTAAAATCTGAGAATTTCATAAAAGGTGTTTCGTTAAAACTGTTACGATAAATTTATTACTGTTTTTGCATATGCAGTGCTTTTCTCACTAATTTTAAGCTGTTAATAATTTTTAATCATAGTTTACTTTTAGCGTTCAGAAATTATTTAATTAAATATTCATTTTATAAATCTGTCGTTGACAAATTGAAAAATGGGATTTTTCACAAATGTTACTAGCGTTTCGCAATGTTTTAAGATAATAGAAAAAGTTTACTGCATTTTAAATCTGGCCTGTTCCTGTTTAGACTAATTGCAATGATCCCATATTTATTTAGCCTAGATAAAATTAAATAGCCTAGATAAAATTAAATAGCCTAGTTAACTTATTTTACATATTACAATAGTTTTGTGTATGTCTTTTTGTAAAAAGTATTTTCAAGATTAAATAATGTACAAATTTTAATATAAACTCTTTTAGGAGTGTTTTTAAAAAAAAGATGTTTTGAACTAGGCACTATAATGTGATTATAATGTATATTTCTTTACGATATTCCTTTAAATTATTTATATGCTATAGTAAAAAATAAAGTTCGGATGAAACGTTACTTGAAGTTTTTTTTAAAACATGTAGGTCATGCAAAATAAAAATCTTTATAAGATCTGGCAACAACAAAAATAATTTCAAATTGTTAATAAAAATGTTTTTTTTTTGCACTTTACATATTTTTGAAAAACTTTTAATGAAAAACTTTTAATGAAATCAATATCGTTCTAATACATCATCAGCAGTTCGCGTAAATTTCGTCAAAACCGTATTTTAACAAAATTTATGAAAATAATTTTTAACAGGCTTTTCAAATACGTACAATATATTGATATTGATATAAATACGCTTTAAGATTCGAAATCCACTAGTTTTATACTTTGGTTTAACTTTGCGTAATTAACATATCCCTCACAAAACGTTTTTTTTTTACATACTTCTAATTATTTTTAAATTTGTTTAAAATGTAATTTATAAAAAATGTTGGAAGAAATGTTTTTAAAAATATATAGTGCAAACAAAATAAAAAACTTTGTCAGGATTTGACAAAAAAATTATTAAAATTTTTTAATAAAGAATTTTTTGCAGTTTACGTATTTCTTAAAAAAATTTTGTGTACTCGACATCTACCTATCATCAAATTTCAAAGTAACATTTCGTCCAAACCGCATTCTAACCAAATTTTGAAAATAATTTTGAACAGTGTTTTCAACTGCAAATAATGTACTGATATTGATATAAACACTTTTTTGGAGTCAGAATAATCCCTATTAAAACACTTTTGTTTAACTTGATGTTTAACTTTCCCTTTTGTTTATCTTAAAATTCCCCTTAAGAATAATTTAAATAATTTTAAGTTTTTTTAAATTTTTTTAAAATTTGATTTCGATGAAATGTAACATGAGATGATTTTAAAAATATATAGTGCAAGCAAAACAAGATCTGGCAACAACAAAAATCATTCCAGTTTTTTATATAGCTTTCTTTTCTTGTTTCACCGCGCAACTTTTTTTCAAAACTTTTAAATAAACCGATATCTTTCAATAACAAAAAAAACAATAAATCTTGATAAATTTTATCTGATTATATCAAATAATGAAGTTGAATGTAGTTCGTGAATGTAGTTCATTATAGTTAATGAATTTGAAAACAATAAATTTACAACGCCATAGGGCAGTTCTAAATATATTTTACGAACAAAAATACAAAAGTGGTTTGAAAAATATAAGAAGATCAACAACCCCTACAATAGTAAATAGTTATTGCAAATTTCCACTAAATAACGAATTTTTTATTTTGAATTCACCTTTTCTAAACATAACATACACCTCACATAAAAAAAGGTTATTTCTGCAATTTATTGAAGAAAACGAAACTAGCTTCGGACAATCTTTTCTTGTGAAATAGAACATCGTAGAGAGCAAAACTTAACGCAGAAGAAGAAATAAACTGTAAAAAAAAATCACTTACATAAACGTCTGGTGCGCATTGAAGCGCAGCAATTGGCACAGTTCTTCACAGGCTTAGATGATGGCGTATCACTATCAAAGTTAGGTGGGCCGCGGTGCATAAACTGCTAATGGCCGTGTCTGCTTGTAAAAAAGTAGTTTACTTCTTTTCATTTTATTTTCTTCAAATTGTTTCACACAAAGCTGGATGTAGAAAAGCTGATTAACTGAAGTTTTATTTATTTTTTGAGAAGGTTCATTACAAATTGTTCCAGCTAATCGCTGGTCGTTTTAGTTACTCTTGTAATTTGCTTCACTGCATTTAATAATATAGAACACATGAGTATCTTTTTTTAAAACTGTATTAAAATTTAATTTTGGCAAAACAGCGATAAAAGTTTTTAGTCACTTTTTTGTTTGTTTGATTGTTATTATTTCTCTAAATTTAAAAAAAGCCACGAATATCTGAAAAATGATTTTGAAAAAAAAGCATTTTTCAGCAATATTGAAATACAATTAAGTTTTTTAATGTACAGTGAGCAAAAAAAATGGACCACCCTGAGTAACTTTTGATCTAATGATCGAATCTTCACATTCTAGGACTTATTCTTAATGGTCCGAGGAGATGACCTCAAATATGCTAATTAATTAACGCAGACAATATTTTAAGTTTCGAAATTAGATACCAAAATTTGCTTCCTCTGAATAAACATACCTTTTTTTAATGGAATTGGATTTCTGACCTCCAAAATATAGGAGGTAGCCATAATCTGGGAAATATAGTCACAATAGTTTGATCAGGAATGCGATCGAAAGTTTGAACCCTGTTAATTTTACTTTTCGCGTACTTCGATATATCTCTAGAACTTTTTAAGTGTGTTGAACACAATTATAACATTATTTTATTCAAAGACAATTCCAAGCAAAAAATAACTTCAATAAGTATTTATTTTTAAATTTTTTTTTAAAATTTTGCTTATTTAATAATTGCCGAAAAAGTTTTGAATTGTAAGGTATACAGTTTTTGATATCATTTTAAAGAATGTAATTTTACATGACGAAATACAAAATTTGAACAATAGTTCCCAAACAAAAATTAATTTTAAAAATGGGACTTTTTTAAAATTTTTTAAGGAAAGCACGTTTGTGTGACGGATTTTGTAACTTGAAATATTGTCAGCACTAATTAATTAACATAATTTGAGGTCATCCCCTCGAACCATTAAAATTAAGACCTGCAACATGCAGATCCTTTTATTAGATCAAAAGTTATTCAGGGTGGTTTGTTCGTTATTTTGCACACTGTACAGAGGGATCGCCGTGAGCATTTATTGTGGTTTTACTCATGCATTCATCATTGTGATATATGCTACACAAAAGCTCATTTTATAGCTATTTTTTCCTTTAAATAACATATAAAATGAACAATCACAATAATTACAATATTGGTTGATTAAAAGGTTTAAAAAAATCCGTGAAGAAAATCTTTAATATCTATTTACTATGCAACTTAAGAAAAAATTAACTTAACTTACCACAAAAAGAGTACTCTCATTTAAAACATGATTTTATCGATCCTTTTCCTGACAATTTTTAGTAATCTTTAAGAAAAAAAGAAGAAAAATCATTTAAATTCTGATTATCAATTTTTTTTGTTAAGATGATAATTAAAAGAAGAAAAACAGGTTTTTATAAAAAAAATATATAAAAATATCTTAATATTGAAGAAAAACATACATAAAAGTTTTTATGCATATTAATATAAAAGTTTACTAAATGAAATCACTAACGGTAAAAACTAATACCTTTCTAATTTACATTAAACTATAGAAAGTATGAAAGCATTTTTTGATGAAAGAAAAAAATTCCTATTTTCCTGTTTTCTTAACTTTGAGCACGAATTTATAATCTCGACGTATTACGAAATTTTCTTTTCTGTCATACTCAACATTTAATAATTAATCCTATGTAACATATTTATTTTTGTTCCGTTTTCTGTTGCATGAGATTTTATAAAAACTTGAGAATTTTTAACGGAATTAGGATTTTTATACTGATATTTTAATGATTTTTTTTCTTGAAATGTACTAGTTTAAAAACATTATACATATACTCTCAGAAATTAGTCGCAACATTTACGCAACCCCCTAGTACATATAACGTTTTTTAAACTTGTACATTTCGACAAAAAATAAACTACAAATATTATTTCTAAAGTTATTATTTTAATTAATTTATATTAATTTTAATATTTTAACCGTTGTGATTCAGTCAAAAATTAAATTATAAATAAAACTATGAATTTATTTCTCCGCGATAGAGATTTTTTTTAAATTTACTGTAGCACACTTTTTTTTTCTCTAGATTTATATTTAAAACTTGAGAATAAGAAAATTATATTTAAAAAAATATAAAAACTGTTTTCAAAGTTTCAAAAAAGACTTCCGAAAATTTTTCTAACTGTAACAAAAATAATGAAAGGAGTATATAATTATTATTTACGAATTAGAAAAAAAATTTAAAAATGTTTTGTTAAGTTTTTTTATTAAGGCAAGTAAAATACTCATATGTACCTTAAACTCCGAGCAAAAATATAATTTTAAATTTATATATCTTCTAGTTGTAATGAAATATCTGGGATTTATAACAGACAAATATCGGGAATGTTAAAAAAAAATACATGATTTTTTTTTTTTTTTTAAATTTCCAATTTTGTGAGATTTCTACTACTAGAATAAAAATCATTAAAATCAATTAATTCTCAATTTTGCAGATATTTATGGGCCTCTCTGAGGAATAAAGTATGGTCAAAACTACCAGAATATGGTAAAACTTTTGCTTTTTCTGACACTATGGGAATACTAGAAAGCTCGGTAATTTTTACCGAAATGCTTTGGAAATAATTGTAATGAAATCAACAATAAAACATGGTTTTATAATACGTGATAAAAATTTGTAAACATGTTAACATTTTGTAGTTTAGCTAGATATCCTAGAACATTATATAAAAACCATTCATTCATTTAAATTCACTTTTCAGTTTTGTATTTTTAAATGTGTGGTTATAAGAACTATAATTTTGAAAACCAGAACCTCTTTAATTATTGTAGGGTAATAAATGATGACAATATTTTAAACTACAATGAGTAGATGATACTTGGATTGTATTGTCCTTATCTTAATGGTTCTGTAAAATAATTTCAATGGTTAAATATCAAAAATCAGCATCATAAATATAAATTTGAATACTATTGTTTTAGGTTTTTATCTTTTTATGAGGAAAAATAGAAGCTATTTACCCTTATGATTTTTTGTTAAGAAAAGTAAATTTTTGGTAGACATTTCTAATAAACTATATGTCTTAAACTAAAACTTAACTCAATTTTTTATGGTATTTCAGGGTATATGCATATGACGTACTATTAAAAGACTATCTAGTTAATTAGAAATAACAACAATGAGTAATGACTTTTTTAAAAAGTTAGTTCTGAATAATAATGGCAGTTTCAAAATGTAATATAGGTTTCGAGAACAAGACTTAATGATTTTTTATGAATTAACTGTGACTTTGAATAATGATTGATGAATTTCTTAAGAAATAGCATGTGTTTTAAATAATGATTGAGAATTTTTTTAAAAAGTAACATGGATTTTTACAGGTAAAATAAATCATATATTCTCTTATTGTTTTAATGTATTGAAAGAAATTCAATGCATTTTTAAAATTAATGCTTACTTAAGAACATTTGAAAAGAATTTTATAAAAATTTTCCAAAGATTAATTTTTATTTCAACTATTGGAAATTGGTTGTTGACGACTTTTTAAAATAAGGAGTCTCGTTGCGGACAATATAATTCACTGCACGATTATATGAAAAAGGGAAAAAAATGAAATATTTTCAGATACTAAACGAAAACGACATTGACTAGAATAAAAAGAATGTAATAACGAATAATACAAAGAACACTTGAAATATGTTCACAGAAATTTAACAAACTCTATGAGGTAAACACACTGCTCGCTCGCTCAATGGATACTATATTTCAGTCTAGCTTTGTATGAATGGTAGAACTCTTTTCAAAATAAAGATTTAAAACCTATACATACTGTAAAAAGCTTGACTTATAAACATTTCATTCAATTTAATAATACCTATTATTCGAGAATTTAACACTTAATATTCGAGCATTTAACCTTTAAACATTAAATCATTTAAACAATTAGCATTTAAACATTTAACATTTACCATTTAAAAATTTTACATTTTAACACCAGATTGCTTTGCTGCTTAATGGATACTATATTTCAATCTAACTTTATATAAATCGTAGTACTCTTTTCATAATAAATTTGTAAAACCTATACATCCAGTGAACCATTTGACTTATAAACATTTCACATGGATAAAATCATAGATTGTTTCAATATTCACTATTCTAAATTTCTGCACCAGGAAGCACAAGAGTTTTAAGTTCTTCATATTATCATTTACGCTTTAAATGTCCAAATAGTACGCGTCTCTCATGCCTAAACTATTATGCAAACTACATAAATTATTTAGCATCATTAAAACTAAAATATAGTTCTAAATTTTCACGTATTTTGTCTGAATTAATTAATGCAATTAAATCAAATATTCGATTAATTTGTCTCCGTGAACTATTCGCTTATAAAAAATTTATTTCTCTGACTGAGTAACAGTTTAGCTCATTTCAGCTTTTCTTCGCCAACGTGAGAAAAGAAATTTCTTCGGTTTTAAAACCATATACATAAACAAAAGCATTTTATATAATATAAATAGTTTTACATTTTAAATCATCTGGTGAAGGAAAAGATGTGTAAAATCTAACTCTAAATTATTATGCAACCTGCGTAAGTTAATTAGAGTAATTAAAACGAATTTAGTGCATTATGTAAAGATAAACAGTTTGTGTTCAACATCTAATTTCTCTGCCCAGGATATAGCTCAGTTTGTTTCGTTTCGTTGGCAACGCTATAAAGGAATTTCCTCATATTCGTGTCCACGTAATCATTTAATAAATGGATAATAATAAATTTTATATCATCTGGTTAAGATGAAAATGCAGCAAACATTGCTGTACAAAATTCGAGTGATTGTTTTAATAAAGTTACAATTTCTCAAGGAAAGAAAAATTTTAGTTTTTGTTTCCCAAAATTAGAAACAATACCTTAACTTGCTTCCTTCACTAAAAAAAGTATGATAAAAATTACCTGAATATGGTAAAATTTACCGCATTTCTGGCTCTCTGGGAATACCAAAAGGCATAGTATTTTTTATCAAAGTGCTAAGTAATGATTTTTGCAAAATAAACAATAAAATATCGTTTTATAACATGCATTAAAATTTAGTAAATGCGGTAAAATTTGGTTATTTTATCATACCTTCCTTAAAGCATGACATAAAAACTATTTATTTGGTAAAATTTACTTTTCAACTTTGTATTTTTTACTAAATGTGTGGTAATAAGAATTAATTTTTAAAATCAGGATTTCAGGTAAACCGTTACCATGTTAGCGGAAAAACTATGAAATGAATGTCTTAAATACCCGGTTTTATTACAAGAATTATATATTTTTTTACCAGAAATTTCTGTACCATCTAGTATGGTAATTTTGCCAGAATTTTTTACTCTATGTACATTGAAAGAAAAATGAGAATACGAATTTTATCTGAAAGATTAATTCAAAATGTTTGAATTTCATTACTCATCCAAGTGATGAAGATGTAATATGTGTAATGCAATGAATATTGAAGTTGTCATAGGTATATATAAACACGTCACTAAAATGCGGTAACACTTGAATGCATGCCCTACTGAACGTTACTGAGACAAAAATGAATGTAAAAATATTTTGCTTTTAAAATGTTTGTTAAATGGTACAAGTTATTTAGTTCCTCAGGTATATAAATACGAGTTTATTGGCTACAGGTGAATAACTATAGGTAATAAGAACGAGTTAAAAAAAATTTGTTTAAAAGGATCAATTCAGTAGCAAGTATATCAATAGCGATTGTTTCAATATATAATAAAAACAATACACTACTTAAAATAGCCTCTAAATCTGATATAGTAATGAACTTTTAATATAGAAAAAAACATTAATTTGTGTAAATGTTTTTAATAGATTATTGATATTGATTGATTTGATATCTCATTTTGAGTTTTTATATTTAAAAAATATTGTATGTAAAAATAATCTTATAAATGTTTACTATAATATACAGATATTAATTATGTTTAGTAATAAAAGTATATATGAACGTGTAAAAATATATAGAATAGTTATAGTAAAATTCACATTCAATTCGTCTGTAGTAATGATTTTTCATTACTGTAAATAACATTTTTTTAGTAAAAATTAAGTAATAAACATGACTTAAATCTCTGAAGTAATTGATCAGAAAACGTAATGGTAAACGGAAAAATTGCAAAATTATACCTAGAAATGTTTATATAACATTATTTTTTTTAAAATTTGTCAACAAAATCCATATATTTATTTCATCTAAGGCGAACGTCTCTTTAAAGTTTAAAGAAATTGTTTTACTGTCGTAAGTTCGTCAAATGGAATAGTTGAGAATTTTTTATTTGAAGTATAAGTGGGAAATCATTAAAATGTCTTAAAAAAGGTAAAATATAAAATAATCATAAGAGATAAAAAGTCTTGAAGTGCATATAGGGTATCCACAATTGCCACACTTAATATGTATTTTTTTAATCCTTTTTTCAGGTAAATAAAGAAAAGAGTACCTATTAGGAGTCACAATTTAACGCTATTGCAATATTAAAAATCACTTTTGTTGGTTTTGCGAGGTTAAAATGTTACTGAAACATCACCAAAGTTCGAAACTGTTAAATTTTATAATGATGTTACTTTTCACATTTGCTTACTAAACTGTAAATTAACCTAAGTAATCATTAAAAGTGCGGAGTCAAGTGTTTTCCACAGTTTACCTAGAAAATGCGCACATCAATGGTTTCCTTATAGTTGAAATTCAAAGGTTTGTTCCTCTTATTTTGTCAGCTAGTTTTTTGATTGTTTGATTGTATTGATTTCATTCTTTAGACATTAAATATAAATAAATAAAAAATTAGAACAATTATTTTAATTGTAATAATATTTTAAACCATTTGGCTCCTTGTATTATAGTTTTGAAAGTTGTTGATGATTAATTCTGTCAATTAATGCGTTGATTGTTTGATTGTAGCAACTTGATTTTCAGATAGAGGGGAAAAAACATTACGTCAATTTATGCAAATAGTGTGTTGATTAATTACACTATAAAAAGTAACTTTTCTACAGAAGAAAAAAACAATTTCACAGAAAAAACAGTTTAAAGAAAAATACTGATTTTTCCTGCTTCTAACCATTATCCGTGGCCCGTATAAAAATAAAATTCTGGTTCTTTTTATAGACTTTCTCCGTATATTTGACGATTTAAAGCTGTTTTGCTTACAAAATAGCTTTTAACTATTTTTATCCCAATCTTAAACGGATTAACATGGTTTTTTGAAGCTCTGCTGCTAAGGTAAATAAAAAAAACACAGTTTAAGTGTCTTGCACTTGAAGAAAAGCGATGACTTTATACCACATATATCGTCCTTACGCGAAGAATTATTTGTGTTTTAGAATGGACAAATAACTTAAATATTTTAAAAATACTAAAACTTTTTTTAAAAATTGGTGTATTATTCGCAAAACAGAATCATTCTCGTGACAGCAGATCCTTCGAAAAACAGCCTTAAAACCGTCAATTCAAATTATAGTTTTTACTCACTGTTCGATAACTCTACTTTTTTTCAATTCATTTCAAGATTATTTTCTATACTTATTATTATTATTCAGTTATTATTTCATGGTTTCAAGCACCGTATAAGTAAAATTGCGATTAGGCATTATTGTCAATTTGACACTCTACCTGATTATTATGTTTATTTAGATATAATTTTCGGGTAAGTTACCAGTTTTATAGGGTTGATCAACATAGTTTTAAACGTTTTCACAATTGTATATTATTTCAATAAGTAAGATTGTTAAGATAGAAACAAATTAAGATTTTTTAACACTGAGACTAGCTGCCTTAGCTCGAGGTTACCTTAAGTTTAAGATTTCCTTTTTTGAATCCTAGCGTCCACTTGTAACACGAATGCTGCTCGAATAGTTCCTGTGAAATCGAATTTTAAATAAATGAAATTTTAAAAATTCAATTTCTCAGGAACAGTTAGGTCGATTTCGATCAAACTTTGTATTTTGTCATAGAAAATTGCATTCCTTAAATTGTATGCCTTACAATTCAAATTTTATCAAATTTTATGCCTTACAATTCAGATTTTATCAAATTTTATGCCTTACAATTCAAATTTTATCAAATTTTATGCCTTACAATTCAAATTTTACCAAATTTTATGCCTTACAATTCAAAGTTTATCAAATTTTATGCCTTACAATTCAAATTTTATCAAATTTTATGCCTTACAATTCAAATTTTATAAAATTTTATGCCTTACACTTCAAATTTTATCAAATTTTATGCCTTACAATTTATTTTTTTTCTACTATAATTAAATAAAATAATAAAAAATTATAAATATTTACTGAAAGTTATTTCTTGAATGGAATCATCCTTGTGTAAGAGAATTTTATAATTGTGAGCAATAAATTTTCAATTCGCTCAGAAGGTTCTCGAAAAATGGCGAAATACGGGAAAAAATATTATTAGCATTAAGGGATGCAAACTTTGTACAGCTCTTCTGACCAAACTATTGTGACCATATTTCCCAAATTACGGCTAACCTCTATTTTTTGAGGGTCAGATATCCAAATCTGTCAAAAAAAGGCATGTTTATACAGAGAAGTACATTTATGTGTCTGATTTCATAACTTAAAATATCGCTTGCACTACTTAATTAGCATAATAGCATTTTTACACTTAAGCAATGACATGTCCATTTTTTTAATAAAAATAAATAGATTACCCCTCACACTACGCTAAATTTTTTGACAAATTAAAAGAAAAAAAGCACGTGTTTTTAATTCATACTGTTGTGGGTTGCATGTTTAAACTACACATTAACTCTTTTTTATGCTCAGTTATCTAGGATTAAATATTTGCACCATAGGAAGTCTTATTTGAGCACTCTAAAAAGTGCGTAATAATTGAGGAAAGGAAATATGAACAATATTAATCACTATTCCAGCACATACTAGCACATATTGCTATGCAATTATGATACCGTAAAATTGCCTATAATTCTATATTATTTCACATGCTTTACTCCATAAAACTATCACGCATAAAATTTATGAGGCGTTAAAAGTAACACATACAACTGCACACACGCGACGATATGTTTTACGTATTATATGAATATGTCATAAAAATAAATTTTAACGATAGATGCGGATAATGTCTTTTTTACCTGTTGGCAAGTCAACTGGTAAAAATAAAATAAAATGCAAAGTATATCGGAAGCTCTATTTAAGTAAATAGATTCTCAATTTGAAAGCAAATTACTCCTTGAATTTCTGTATTTTATATCTTCCGCTCGAACTATTTATTAGTTTTCTGAATAAATTTTATAATTGTAGAAAAAGATTTTTTAACGTTTTTTGTTACCTGATTTCAGGATTTTGGGTGGGTTTTTTCTGGTTTATTTCTTAGGTTATATGATTCTTTAAGCAATAAGTTTATAAATAAATCTGTTCCTTTTTGAATAAGTGCAAGAAAGAAATAATTTAACTTTTTTGTTACCTGATTTCGGGATTTTTAGTAAGTTATTTCAGGTTTATTTTTTAAGTTATACGATTTCAAATATAATAAGCTCATGAAGTTCCCTTTAGTTCCGAAGTGTTCCTTTTAGAATAAATCCGAAAAAAATTATTTTAATGTTATTTTTTTACTTGATTTCAGAATTTCTGGCTGTTTATTTCAGTTTTTTTAAGTGTCCCGCAATGAATCGTAAACACACGGTTCCCAATGGAACACCGAAGTCACGCATCACCGGCCAGCGGTCAGTAAGTGGGTGAGTGACCACTTTGATTAGCCTGCGTAGAGACCGAGGGTGCGGGGTATCGGTCCTCGTTTAACTGTTTTACTGTAAAGGGCTCAACTTCGAACTACCGGTCGTCGGACTTCTAAAATAGAGGAGCCATCCCCTCTACAGAAGATCAAAATTGCGATGGTATGTCTTCGAATCATTCTCAGGGATGTTTCCCAGACAGTCGCCAATAGCCCATTGTGCAGCTCTAGCGTGACGTAAAGTACCTATTTACCTTTTTTTTAGGTTAAATGATTTCTTTTCCTTTCAAAACAAAACTTAATTAAATAAGCTTTAGGCGTAGCACTTAGATATTCGTATATTCATTTTTAATTCCTTTTCGAGTTAATAAACGCTTATTTAGAAAAAAAATTACAACTTGAATTTCTATGTTTCATCACTTCGTCCGATTTTTGTTTAAAATTTTAAATTAATTTTATAATTCTAGTGAAGAGTACTTTTTTTAAACTTAAATATCATGATTTTTGGTGAAAAAATTATGTGAGGAACCAAAAATATCGCATTTACATAAAATCAATTTTCAAACTATGTGGTTATGCTTTTTAATAGCTTAACTATATGCATGCTTTAGATGCAATAAGTTATTGATCGTTGAATTTTAAAATCTGGGCAGAAATTGAAATGGACACAGATCGAAATGCGTGTTTAAGAAAATTGATGTAGCTATTTAAGAAAATGAACATGGTATTTAAGTTCGTCTTTCGAATTTCCTTAATGAGTAATGTTCCTTTTTTAAAGAATAGACTAATGAAACCAAATAAATTTGTAATGTTTTGTCAATTTGCATAAATCACTACATTAAAGTGGTATTTTTTTTTTATTTAAGAAAAAAGACTTTAAAAGTCAAACGTTATTTTTACAGAGAAGTAAATTAACGTCGCATTAATTTTAACTTTCAAAACTCACTTTATCGCTTAAAGTTTTGAACTTGAAGAAATTGCCTGAAAAGTTACATTTATATTACACCTAGTATCCCCCCGAACCAAAAAGTACGGGATTTTG
Organism: Parasteatoda tepidariorum; assembly: GCF_043381705.1. Lineage (NCBI taxonomy): Eukaryota > Metazoa > Arthropoda > Arachnida > Araneae > Theridiidae > Parasteatoda > Parasteatoda tepidariorum. The sequence goes on along the minus strand of NC_092209.1, from coordinate 42,198,415 downwards.
CCCCGTAATGATAAGTGTTTAAATAAGTAAGGAAGAGTAAGCACGTAATTCCTTGCTTAGTTATTTGATTAAAAAAAATAAACTCATTGGCTTTAAAAATATGCCGAGGGAAATAAAAGTAGGCTTATTTCAAGCGCTCAAAACCAGAAGCCCATTCTAAAGACTTGACAGACAGAAATGAAATGAAACAGAAGTTATCTGAATTATAAAACGTAAAGTTACCGAGGAAAAACGGAAAATTAAGATGAGAAACAAAACTACAACATCTACAATAGCCGAGAGTGAAAGATAAATAAAGATGTAAAATCGAGTGAGAAAAACCACAGTGGCGAATCAAGATAAAAGGCATTTCCAAGCGCTATGGAGAATTGGTGAGAAACTAATGTCGTTGATAAGGGAATAAGCATTCATTTAACTAAATAACTCGTTTAGTTACTAAATTTGAGTTAGAACTAAAAAGGTGCATTTTTTTGCTGTGTCCATCTTCTGAAAACGTATTTCGAGCTGCACATTTTGAATGTAAATTAGTACTTGGATATCTAACAATAATCAGTTTTTTTATCACATTGTTATTAAAATTTTAAACAATTTATGGGTGCGTGAAAAATGTACCAACGAATTGGTCAAAAAAAACTTATTTTGTAATTTTTCGTGTAGAACAAGTGATATAAAAAAAAAAAAAAAAACATTTTTTGGTATTATTACTTTTGCATAAGGATAGGTTTTAAATCAGGTAGTTTCTGTTTTTGTGAGATATGAATTAACCTGAATTATATTTTAAAGAGAAAAAAGTAACATGATGACTTAATGACATAACAAAGTAAAAATAAATCCTTCTCTTTCAATTTTATCCAATTTTAAACTAACATTTGTATTTCCTGTTTAAAATCTTTCTTATAAGTTCAGATAATGTCATATCTGTAATTGGGAAATACTCCCAAAGACTTGTAAATGTAAAACTAACTAGGACATACATAATAACTAATTTACATATTTAAGGATAGTAAATATATTCACAATAATTCGAAACTCTTTAACTTAGCCATGAAAAATTTTGCTTGAAATTAATAAGCATTTCAAAATAAAAATAATTTTAAGTCCATTATATCTACTAAAAGAAGGAATCACATTTAAGAAAGTATTTATTTATTATAACTGTTTAAATTTTTCATTATTTATAATGTATTTAGTTATTTGTATTTAATTGTTTTACTTCGATCTCACTTATTTATGTTTTTGTACTGCGTAAATTTTTTCCTTTATATAAATCGAAATTCATCAACTTGTCAAATCAGTAATTGGACTTAAATTAAAATAAGCACTTTGAATTGGAAATAGTTTTAAAGATTGTTATATTAACCTGAAAAATAAACCAAACTTTGTGAGGTATTTGTTTATTCCATTACTAAATAATTTATTTACGAAAGTAATTTCTACTTATTGATTATTCTTTGGACAATAAATTAATTCGAAACTTCTGGGTCTTTCGAAATGTGATTCACTTCGATGGCTTTAAATGCCGAAAAAATAGTATGATAGCAAAGGAAAACAAGCGAGAATGTTTTCACTTACTTTTGTGAAATCTAGAGCAGAAAGAACAAGAAAAAAATCATCATAAAACATTTCAGAAACAAAGAAATCAAAATTGAGGAAATTGTTTTTTTTTCATTCTCTCTTTTTTAAATTAATTGATATTTGATTAGACATTTCTACGGTAAGTTTTTTTTCTCATCCTAATAGAAAATAAATGAAGAAATGTCTTTTAAGTTTGACAGAATTTCCAAATAAGGATTAAATTAAAATGAGAATAAGAACAATACTTTCCTGTAAGTAATTAATTATGAAATCGTTTGCTTTCGAAATTATTTTAGCAAGAATACTTTATTTTTAATGGTCAATTACTTTTGAAATTTATCTAAATGGCGTATTAACTTCCTTATTATATTTATATTTCTGTTTATCCAGTTTTTTTGCTCCAAACGCAAAGGATTTAATATTGATGGTAGATTCTACACTTGATAGAAGATATTGATAGTAGGTAAACACTTATCTATCAAATTTCACCAACGAAAATAAATTAAAACTTAAAACATGATTATCTAAATATTTTTCCATGATCAAACATACTCCAAAAAAAGCTTGTTATAACGAAAACGCATAATAAATGGAAAAGTAAGCGTTACAGCACTTTACTACAAAAAATTAAAAAAATTAATTTGAAAATGCAATGACCAAGGAAATAATTGCATCTTACATAGATTTATTTATCTTTCCTTATTTATTTTGGGCTGTTTTGCATAACAAAATATCTATATATATGAATACATTGTCTCGGTGTACAAACTGTTGATTGAATAATCTATTTTTTCTGGAAATAAATTATTGATTTAGGAGCTAGAATGTTTAAAAAATTATAAATTGTCCAAAGTAAACACCTCTTCCACTGCAGGAAAACATTTCCAAATTCTTTTTGAACATGTTTTCCTAATTTCCACATAATTACGAAGGAATTATGAGTTATTCAATCTTTAAAACTTCAATTATCCATGAAACGGAATTCTATTTTATTCGTAATACAGTAAGTTAAAAACGCCAGAATTGATAAAAAAATGCAAATTGGTGAAGATAGCTTGTTTTTTTTTATTGCTTGTACAGTGCACAAAGAAAAATAAATGCAACCCTGAATAACTTTCAATCTAATAATCGGATCTTCACGTTCTAGGACTCAACCTTAATGGTTTGAGTGGGTGACCTCAAATATTCTAATTAAGTAGTGCAGACGATATTTTAAGTTACAAAATCAAGCATTTTTTTGGATTAACATACCATTTTTATAACGGATTTAGATTTCTGATCCTCAGAATATGGATAGCTGCAATATAAAGAAGTCATTTAATTAAAATTCAATTTCTCAGGGACTTTCAACCAATTTTTCTCAAATTTTGCATTTTGCCATGTAAAATGAATACTTTAAAATGATGTAACAAATTGTATACCTTAAAATTCACGAAATTCTCGACTGTTAATAAAGAAAATAATAAATATTTGGTAAAAAATACTTTTTGCATGGAATTATCTTTGGATAAACAAATTTTATAACTGTGTGCAAAAAATTTTTTAATTCGCTTAAAAAGTAACAAGAGATGGCGAAATAAGCAAAAATGATGACGGAAACCCAGATGGTGGCTACTTTACATATTTTTGGTGTCAAAAATCCGCCTCCATTGAAAAAAACGCATGTTTTCAAGGAAAGTATGTCTTAGATTAGTGTAAGATTTTGAAATTTAAAATATCGAAAAAATTATTTTTATTCAATCGAATAAATTTTTTATAGGTTAGTAAAGCATTGTTAGTCTAGCAAAACACAGTATAGACATTTAACAGTGATAGTCATTTTGAAGCGTTTATCATTCCACATGCATTTCAAATGCGGTAATTTTATTTGAATTACTTTTGGAAATATTTATTTTTTAAAAAATTCTGAAACTGCTACGTAAATAACCACTGAGCCATCATGGCTCAGTTTTTAAGGCACTGAACTATCATTATAAAATACTGGAGTTTAATCACCAGTCACTGCTTGAAACCCACCCAGCTTCAGATTGATAGGTATTAGCTTGTTGGGAAGTAAAGGTGACTGTGCGCAGTTGCTGACCACATTGCAACCATCATGCCGTTGATCACGAAATTGTTAATCCTTAACCTCCATGACCTCTTGCCCATATCGGGTCGTGGTTGGAATACTTTACAAATAAACTAAAACTACATAAATTTGTAGATTACTATACGTTGATTGTAATTCATTGATATTTTGAATATTTTTTTAGAAAGATGCATTTAAACACATGTTTATTAAACGTATTTAACGCAGATTATTTTTCAATACTGCATTATCTTTAGGTGTATAAAAAACAGAACTACAAGGCAACTAACTAAGAATTACTACTAAGATTAAAAACAAGACAACTAACTAAGAATTACTACTAAGTTTAAAAACATGACAACTAACTAAGAATTACTAAGATTAAAAACAAGACAACTAACTAATTATTACTACTAAGAATTAGTAAATTACTACTAACTGCGAATTAACTACAAGAAACAGCACTCTTTAACATCAAAATAGTTTATCTTTTAGTATAATAATAATAAAATTTCAAATATATGCAAAACTACAACAGAATAATAATATTTTAATGCCATATATCTGTAAACTGAGCTTCAGTTTGTAACGAAAACAGATCCATCAAAGGTATAGACATCCGTTTTTAATATATAATGTTATTTCTCACAACTTGTGTTTAAAATACATGATTAAGGCATAATTGGCGTATACCTTTCGCAATTGCTTATAGAACAAGTCTAGGCCATTATAGTTCACTTTTGGCTTCTCTTTTCTCCTGAAAATGCATTGTAAGCCACACAAAAAAAGAGACCAAAAAGACATGCAAAATCTCTTACAGAAAGGCGTGCGTTCAAAAATTATGTTGCACAACAAAAGAAACTGCATTGACAATTTTGCGTGTTGCACAGTTTGCTCTCATCGTAATAGTCATCGTAAGGATCTTGTGGGTGATTTTTAACAATCCGCAGCGATTGGAAACACTATCACGTGATCGCGTGACGCAGTTTCGGAAAACCGAGCTGTTGCCAGATGCGTGAGCAGATGTCTAATTTCTTTTTACTTTGTATGTATTAGCTTAAAGTAAAAGATTTTTAGTTTGTTTTTCTTCTTTTTTATTTAATTTTTCCCAATGCCCATCGAAAGCACTTCTCACAATGCGTGTTCATAATACTGTAGTAAGAGTTTGCAAATTGAAGGTTCTCCCATCCTTTACATGGGTAATGTAAACAGATATACAACATTTTACCCTTATAAGAATTCTGGTGTGAACTAAGTAAGAATTCGCGTGTGGCTTTGCATTTCTGAGAAACTAATTTAGTAAACAGTTAGAATGTTCTTCATTATGTTGAAGGGTTATATGGCTTATTTTAAAGAGCTTTGTCTTCTTAAGTAATGACTCTCTATCGTGTCGTGTTTGATAGCTATAATTTGCAATTATGTTGCATGAAAACAATAAATGCTTCAAAATGTGCATGAGGTTAGACGTGTAGTAGCCTTTAATATATATATTTAGAATTTTTATGCTAATTAAGGGTCAGAAAGTACTATTTAAGCAAGGAAACAAAAAAAATCGCAATCAAAATCCAAACTTTTACTAAAGAATAGAATGTTGAAAACATTGAAACCTGTTTGATTACCAAGGAAACAGAGAGTAATTAAGGTGATTAAACTATAAAAATTTCTGGATCAAATTATGGTAAAATGTACCGGCACTCTGGGTGCCGGTACTTTTTACTGTTAAATACATTATTACTGGAACATGTTACGGAACAAATCATCAAATATACCGTAATTTTTATAGAAATAATTACAGTGAAATCACTGATTCACTCAAATTAAATAAATATTACTAAAAAACTACGGTATATTATTTTACGGTAAATCATGAATTTTACGGATGATGCACCAAAAGTGCTGGTACTTTACACCGAAATTAGATCCGGAATTTTTTACAGTGTATTAAAGGCAGTTTTAAATTTCTTTTGGTAATTAAACTGGTTATGATTTTTTTAGTCCTATTCTGCCTTTCTCAGTAATGATTCGTTAGATTTTGATAGTGTTTCTGTTTTTTCGCTGCTACAATAATGATTTACAATTCTCATTGCGTATACTTTTTATATACTTCATCGTTGACAGAAAATATATACGAGTATATTCAAAAAATATATATTAAAGTTTATCATTACGGAATGCCCTATTTATTTTCAAAGTCAAATCCTAGATAGCAGGCTACGGCAAACCTTTTCATTTGTTTATCCTACAAAGGTTGACTAATTGATCTTGTTTTAAGCTTAGTAGAAATATTTGTATGCCAAGCTTGTTTCCTATTTAATAAAGGTAGGCAGAATCTTTACCAAAAAAAAAAATATTTTTTAGTTTTTAAAGTAATTCCTGTTTTTGCTTCTTTTCATTCAAGCTTCTTCCAGGCTCTCAAATACAACATTTTGTAAATTTGAAAATTTAATGATCAGGTCAAAATTCACTTTTAAAGTGTTAATGTATAAATAAAATTTGTTCAAATAAACCCAGTTTCAGAGATGTCCATAAAATCTAAATTAAGCAGTGATTTTATTCTCGGTTTGAGAACACTTTTTTCTTTTGGTATGCAAATAATGATTTGATCTTCGATTTCAAAAGCTTTTTCTAGTCTTGTTTTATAAAGACCGATTCAATATCGATATGAATTGATATGATCGATATGATTGTTTATTCAAGCTTAATGCAAACCTCTTAGGGTGTAAATTAACATGGTTAAATTTAACATTTAAAGCTTGCATGGTTTATATGCTAAACATTTTTAAACCTTATTGGACTTTGTGTTAAAATTTGTTAATGACATTAAAATCTACCTTACACTGCTATTTGGGATTTATCATAATTTAAAAAATGGATTTCCCAGCTTCTGTATTTCCTATATTTAAAGACAGTTGTTAATAATTCGTAAAATAATCATTAAAACTAGGTTTGCTTGAAAAATAGGCTATTAAATTATGCTTAATGCAATTACAGTTTATTGTTTTTGAATCGACGTTGTTATATTATATCAGTTTTGTTCGTATATGAGCCATGATATTCGATTTTTTTCATACTCTACTAAATCCCATCCTGTAATGATTGGTAATATCATATTCAATTCGATTATATTTATTTTTATTCGGTTATACATTGTGTATAGTTATCTAGAAAATTTAAAAATAATATTGAATAATTTGGTCAATTGAATAATTGTTTGATTAACTTCTAAGCAATAACGCGTGAATATGCTTTAAGAAACAATTCATAAAACCTATGTGTATTATAAATTATTTAAATTGTTTTAATTTAAAGATTCAAAATAATACCCACGTAGCAAAATTAACTTTAGAATCGCATTTATGTATAATATCTCTAACAATTTTTAGATATTCAAAATTTCAAAATTTTTTCTGAAAAGTTCAGTTAAAAAAATTTTACTTTTAAAAATTAAAATTCCACAGGTTTCAGATGATTTTGATTATGACAACATTACTCTTTCTGGAAGAAGGAATTTATTGATATTACCCTTATGATTATGACTCTTATGATCGTGATTATGCTGATATTATCTGTATACTATGCAACTTTTTCATCGTTATGTAACTTTTTCGATTATGTAAGTAAAGCATCATAGTTGTGGAAGTGAAACTTTATGATTGGGATTTTATTGATATGAATGTGATCTTATTGAGTTACAATTCTAATTCTGAAAATATAATTCTAACTTAATGTAATTTAGTAGCAAAGTTTTACAATGACCGAATTATTTTTGTTTCAGGCCGCGGTGATCTTGGAGTAATAGATAGTGAAGCATTTGATTTCAGCCAACTTGAAGATTACATCAATGATGATAATGAAAACAATATGTAAGTTGAATTGTTTAATATATATATATAAAAACAAAATAAAGACAAAAAGGATAAAAGAAAAGAGAGATTAACGAAGAAAAATTAAGAAAAATGATTATAAGTTTTATTTAATACCCATAAGCTGCAAGTACTTAGAACTCATACAATAAGTTAAAAATATAGAGTGAACATGAAAAAAGTCCATGTCTAAAGATTTTTTAAAAGATAAAAAAAAATTTTATAAAATATTTAAAAATTATTCAAAATTAAAAAGCCGAAAAACAAAATAAAAAAAAGATATAACCTCGCCATTAGCTCACACAATTACATCATCAAAAAAGAGTGTTTTCTTACATTGTATCAATGTATTTAAACAGTTTTAGTAACCTGAAACTTTAATAACAGTTTTTAATTATGCGAAATATGCAAGATTTATGATTGGGCGAGAGCAGTTTTGTATCTTGATTTAAATTTAAAAAACTAGAAGATATGTAAGAATTTAAAATTATTCAAAATAATCACGAGGCTTAATGGAATAAAACCTTTTTGTGTTTTTACTCTGTTTTAAACTCTCTTTTATTGCTAAAAAACTTCTTACAACTAATAATTACGAAGTTTAAAAAACTGAAAATGTTTTAGTATTCCGACTTGATTATACATTATTTTATAAGACTGAAACATTAAAAGTAATTTATAATCACTGAAAAATGCTGGAAAAATCCTGTTTCGACTATAATTTAAAATTTTTTATAAAACTAAAAAATTTAAAGCACTTTAAAGGTTTTGCCTAAATATAAATAGATGAAAAGAATTTTGTATCCTGACTTAATATGCTTTGTATATATAAAATTAGAATTTTTTAATACAGTTTATACAGTTTATACTACACGATGAAGACGACAACCAACAGTTTTATATTAGATTTTTAGATAATTTTTTTGAACAATTTTATAGGATTAAAAAACTAACAGTAAACATAACAGCTTGCAATTAGACGAAAAATGGGTAAAATAAAGATGCTTTAGTTTGTTTTTGAATATCTTGTTCTAACAGCTATGTACAAATACGGAAATTTCTTGATTTAGATAAAGAATCACATGACTAAAAGTATAAAAATACATTGATAAATAGGTCTTTACATTGAAGTTAGTTAGGTCCTCGAACCATTGAGATACAGTGCTAGGTACCAATATCTTCAGATCAAAAATTATTGAAACTCTTCTCTTTTTTATTTTGCGTACTGCACAAAATCTGTTAAATGATACTTATTTCTTAATAAGAGAAAAATATTGATTAAAAAAAAATTTGTTCTTCATAAAGAAAATGTGTATATAATATTATCACATATTATCTTCTTTTAATATTACATGATAAAATGCTAGTATTAAAAAACACTAGGAAACAAATTTCATTTTTGTTTTCGGTTGCATGAGATTTTTTTAACAGATCTTAGATATTTTCGTATCGCTAATTTCAAATCTGCAATCGGTTTCTCTTTCCAAGTTACAGTTTGTTTTTTTAATGACATTTTTAGTCTATTTTTTATCGAAATGTACAAGTTTCAAAACATTATATACAATAAGAGTTTCTGTAATCATTGCGACAAATTTCTAGTTGAGTTAAAGAGCATTATCAGAATTGAAATATAAGAACCCATGCTCGGAAATGTCGTCATATTCGCCACTAGGGGAGCTTCCCCATCATGAACTATTTCTAAGTGTGTTTCTGAACAGGTTTTTTTCTTTTTTTTTAATTTCATAACCATCGCTGAACAGTCGACCCAATTTATTGGGCTTACGACTACTGATGTTCAACTCCGTAGTGTTGTAATTTTGAACCCAATCCGGAAGACAGGGAAACTCTTGGATCAAGTATTGGAAGAAATTTGCCTTAGTGAAAAACTTTTTGATGGAACTAACCCGCCTTTGCGTTACATGAAGAAGAAAACTTCGAAAATCTTCCACTGCTAGCCTAACGTCGAAGGTACTCTAACCCATGATCCGTCTACCACTGACGATATTTTACGTGAGCACTGTGGTCGATACGAGTCTGGTGCGACCAGCCATCGCTGGGATACGATCCCGGTTCACCTCATTTGAAGTTGAATATTCTATCCCCTGAGTCACCACGGCTATAATAGGGAAGCACCCCTTGCCACGTATGACGACATTTTCGGGCATGCGCTCTTAAGCAATTTTGTTCTTGATAATCTACTCCAACTGCCCTATGTTATAACGTTTTTAAACTTGTACAGTTGGATAAAAAAAAAAGGCTAAAAATACCATTTAAGAAAATATCTGTAGCTTTAAGAGCGAAGCTAATTTCAGACTTTAAATCTCCAAGTCCTAATTAGGCAAGATCAAATATCTGTGTAAATGAAACAAAAAATTTGCTCCTCTGAGTAATTATTCAATTTTCTTCCGCGAGCGCAATTTTTAATAATTAAATATTTAAAAAAAATATTTTTTTGTAATTTTATTTTTTTAATAATTTTCATTTTTTGTTTTCACATCTTTCACACAACAAAATATTAAAAACTAAAGAAGGAAAAAAAGCATATAATTTGTTTTTATTTCAATAGTTATTTCCATGAGGCCTTAGTTACGTCTAGTGATTTAAAATTAACTGAAACCACCGATAAGCCTCCTCTGTATCTACGGAACAGTCATCATAGCCTACCTAAAGATTCAACCAGCGTCCAAGTACCCGTCGAGGCCACGGAAACCCACGGCCACCCCTCACTCGGCATCAGATTGTCACAAGGGGCCGCGGAGACCTCCGTCCATTCTCCGTCCACTCCAAATGTTCTCTCCCAACAAAAGAGTAGTTTCTCTGTCAGAAATATTCAGAATAATGGGGTTGACGTCACTTCATCTTTTACAAAACCGTAAGTATTTTCGTAATTTTTTCGCCATAATTTATTCTCTCTGTTTCTTTCAGTTTTATTCAGCTCGCAGAAGTAAATATTTATTTTTCTCGATTTCAATATGTCAAATAATACTCAATTCAAATATGTCAAATAAATTGAGGAAAAAATGAGCGAAAATGTAATGGTCATCGATCACGTTAAGACTTATTCTTTATATTATGTGTATTTATATTGCTTGAAATGTATTTAACCTTACAACGAAGGATTTCTTATAAATGTTTGACAAAATATTTTCTTAAACTAAAGTTTTTGTTATTTTCAAAGAGTTTTCATTATACAATCTACGCTCTTTAGTACAACTTCCACTACAACGACCTTTCGATTAAAACTGCCTTCGCATAAAGTCCTTTTTGCAATTGTTGTTGTTGTCCATTTACGTTGCAATAGAGCTGCACAATGGGCTATTGGCGACGGTCTGGGAAATATCTCTGAGGATGATCCGAAGACATGCCAGCACAATTTTGATCCTCTGCAGAGGGGATGGCACCCCCTCTTCGGTAGCCCGACGATCTGCACGTGAAGTCGTACACTTTACAGTTGAACAGTTTAACGAGGACCGATACTGCACACCCTCGGTCATTACACAGACTAATCCAAGTGGTCACCCACCTGCACTCTGACCGCAGCCAGTGATGCTAGATCGGTGATCTGCTGGGAACCGTGACTTAACGATCAGTCTACTGCGGTACCCTAATGCAATTCCATAATGTTATTTTAATGTCTATTTTAACGTCTGCCCTAAACTGCTTATTCCAATATAGCGACCGAAGTTCATTAATTTGATTTAGAAAAAGTTTCAAAGAAATTATTTAAACCATTATTTTCTGTTGCGTGTATTTATATCGGTTTAAATGTACTTATTTTTTTATTACGAGAGATTTCTCATATATTTTTGATGAAATGTTTTGTTATGTGAATTTCTTTTTATTTTAAGACAGTTCTCGTAATACAATCTACGCTCCTTAGTACGACTCTCATTACAGCGACCTTTCCATTAAAACGACCTATGCATTAAGTCTTGTTTTCAACTCCATAAACGCAATGTAATTTTAATATCAATTAGAACGATCGCACTGAACTGTTCATTTTAATATAGTGACCAAAATTTAATCATTTGAATTTGAAAAAGTTTCAAAAAAATTATTTAAACCAATATTTTCTATTACGTGAATTTATATGGTTTTAAACGTATTTAGTTTTATAATAAGGGATTTCATTTCTATTTTTGACGAAAGGTTTTCTTATGCAAATGTTTATTTTTATTTTTAAACAGTTTTCATTATACAATCTATTATACAATCTATATCTTTCATTATACAATCTTTAGTACGACTCCCATAACAGAGACCTTTCCAATATAACGACCTATGCGTAAAATCCAATTTGCTATTCTATAGATGCAATGTTATTTAAAACATACCTCCGTTCGTCAAAATTTTCCTTCCAAAATTTAGTCATTTGACTTAAAAATGTTTTAAAAAAATTATTTTAACCAATATTTTCATTGATATTACCACATAATAAATGTAAAAAATCATGCATTTTATTTCAATGAAAGAAGAATATTATGACTCCTAAATTCTTATCCTAAATTCTGGGAGGTCGTAATTTACGGTCTTTCTTAATCTGTATAACATTCTTTTCAAAGTATACAATAAATTTATTAATCCAATTTTTGATGTTTGAAAATTTTGTTTATTCTTTTTGTCAGTTCCCTTGCTTTGTTTATTTTGGAGTTAAAACACGTGTTCTACGCAATTATCTAGACGTATGTATTTATCAAAATTAGCAGCTTCAAACCAGCATATTATTACTAATTCATCTATGAAGTATTATTTAAAAAGGGTATATTAACATGCATATTAATATAAGGAAAGTTGTGTTATTACCGATTTTTCTGTTAATTACCAAATTAATATTGGAGTAAAGCATTCCTTTGTTAAAATGGCCAAATATTTGTTTTAGCTATGAGTCAATATTTATGGTATTTTTGAGCACTCATTATATAACGACCTCACATTATAATGTTCATTTTTGCCCATTCCACGACGGTCGTTATATCGAGCGTTGACTGCATAATATTAATGTTTTCAGAAATCTATTTAGAAAATTGCCACTGTCACTGTAAACTGTAACTGCCATTTCGCAATACATCAGTCTGTTTGGAAAATTCTCCAGTATTTTCAAATTAGTCTAACACCAACTAGGTTTACTTGATTAGAAACTTCATTCCCTTCAAAAATATACAAAATGGAATTAATGATCGACATATTTCAAGCTCTCAAAGATAGATTCCCATTTTCAAGACTTACCAGACTTTCAGATATCTAACGAAACAAAAGACTTTCAGACTTTTCAAGACTTTCAGATATGTAAAGAAGCAAAAGTAATTTGAAATAGAGAACACAAAGATGCAAACGAAAAAAGGAAAATTAAAGATGAGAAACAAAAGTAAAAGAAACCACAGTAATAAAAGAAACCACAGGTATTTTATTTAGGTAGCATTAGAGCTGCACAATGGGCTATTGGCGACGGTCTGACAACATCTCTGAGGATGATCCGAGGACATGCCATCGCAATTTTGATCCTCTGCAGAGGTGATGGCTCCTCTGTTTTGGTAGTCCGACGATCTACGCGCGAAGTCGAGCACTTTACGCTAGAACAGTTAAACTGTTCTCCGTAGGCCGATACCGCGCACACTTGGACCCTGTGCAGGCAAAGTGGTCACCTATCTGCTTACTGACCGCAGTCAGTGATGCTTGATTTCGGTGTTCTACTGGGAACCGTGTCTTTACGATCAGTTCACTGCGGGACAGAAAAAGCATGAAAAACGCAAGAAGAAAAACCACAATGGCCGAGAGAGGGAAATCAGGATAAATGCATTTCCACTCACTATAGAGAGGTGGAGAGGAACTAATTTCGTTAACAAGGAAATCAGCATTCACATGAATAAAACAAGATTCCAGGGAATCAAAAAGAGCTGAGGTGACTGGGTTGGAAATAATTTCATGCCCAAAAATCCCAATAATGTGCAGCAATTGATGATTTTTTTTAATTCTTTAAAATGGGCATATCAATCAAATAATATCTTACTGCTTCAATTTTTTGGGATTATTAATTAGCTAACTAGGCTTATTTCAATAAGCACAGTTAGTTACAGACCAATAAGAAAAGATAGATATTATTCCTTGATTGTTCCTTGCTTGGAAACGTAATTACTGGTAGGCCGATTTTTACTTAGTCTAGATAGTTTTAGGCTATTTAAAAAATATATTTTATTCTTTGCCTAATTAGCCAATTCACTATATTTGAAGTGTTGGCACAATATGAGGTTCCTTGCAATAAGCGTAAACAAATTCAGGTTGACTTAGCAAATCATCTTACATATTTTTAATTAGCCTAAAAGCATATAGACTGATTATTATATGCTCGAAAAAAGTCACACTGCATAAAAAATCCTGGAGATTTTTCCAACTAGCTTGGCGTAATGGAAAACGAGGGTGATATTTGCAATCAACCTATTCAGTTAGCCTACCACATTGTATGTATTATATTAAAACCTGTTTGATTTCGTACTAATATTTTATATCATTCAATATAGACATCACTTACCCGACAGCCCTCCTGACTCGGGATCGGAACCGCCTTTCTCACCCGCTAACGAAGGTAAGTATTTTTCTTAATTATTAAAATTCTTAACTATCCTTAATTTATTTTTCTTAATTATTATTCTGGATCCAATGTTATTCCGATTGCATTGAATCATCGTCTACGTATGATTTCAGCTTATAATATTTGCACCTCTAATGTATTTGCCTTAATAAATAATTAATCTAACCGTTTCGCATAATATGATGTAGCGATTAAACTTCGATTTAAAAAAGTTTTTTGGACTATGTGCTAAAAAAATTATTTTAACCTTTTTTTCAACCAATGTTTGATAAGGGTAAAATGGAGGAAATTTTGCCGCAGCAGCTACCTGTATGATGCTATAAGCACCATATTCTGCATGCTTTTAAAGAAAGATCTTTAGGAAAACAGAAGTGTATGGAAATTAGAGAACGGTTTAGTCTATAATAGAAGCGATAAAGTGATTAGAAAGGAGTCTCTAAAAATAACTGCAAACTTATAATAAATAGTCGTTAAATTTTTTTGTCTAATCTGACCTTTTATTAATTCATGGAAACTTCCCTTAACAAATCTTCTTCTTCTTCAGCACGACAGCCCCTTACAGGCCTTGGCTGCCTCAACCACGCGTAGCCTCCAACGCCTCCTATCCATGGCGACTTTTTTCCAGTTGTTAATCTTCATTATTTTGAGATCTTTAGTAGTGTCATCCAGCCATCTAGTTGGAGGCCTTCCTCTGGCCCGAGATCCCGAAGGATTTTTAAAGGTGGCGATTCGTACTGCATTGTTTTCTGGACCTCTCCAGATATGGCCAAGCCATTTTAATCTATTGCTTCGGATGACCTGCACTATCTGTGTCTGTCCATAGAGTCTATATAATTCAAAGTTGTATCTGATTCGCCAACAGCCTCTTTCCTGTTCTGTGCCAAAAACATTTATAAGGATTTTTCTTTCAAAATCCCTTAACAAATAGGCTAAGAATAAATCGTTTGCGCTTGATTAATATGCAGCATGTATTTGGAATAATACTTAATAAATCTATAAATGCATTTTTTCTTATTATAAATAGTTTTTAGCTTATACAGTGACGCCAATTACGCCTGGTGATTCACAGAAAACTTTGATGTATTTAATTTGCCTTTCATTATAAAAATAGCTTCATTTGATGCTTAAAAATTTTAAGAACTAGCTCATTTTAAGTATCTCATTTTTTTTAAAACCTATACTTGTTTCTGTTGCAGATCCGAAATTGAGGTGCCCATCTATAGACTTACTTCATCACCATCATCAGCATCATCATAGTCATCATCACCTTCCACAATCAGCAGAAATGTCCGTCCATTCTTCGGGGTCAACAGAAGCCTTGAAGCATCAGTATCTTGGTTATGGGCACAATTTGCCCCTTAAGCACTTGACAGAAACCGCCATATCTTCTTCAACCTCCCCTACGTCATCCTCATCATCTCCTCACCGTGTAAGTAATTAGAAATTCTACTAACGTCTTAACTGTTTTTTTTAAATTCAAAATACTCAAAAATTTAAGAAATGAAAAATCTTAACATTTAGTTCCATTAACATTTAGCCTGTCACATATTAGAAACAATCCTAATATGTGGCAGACCAACTGAAAACAAATTAATCATATTTATTAAATAGTTTTAATCTCTTGTTTTATTAGCACTTTGCCTGCAACAAATTAGAAATCTTTTTAAATTGTAGTAGACCAAGTAGAAAACAAATTAATTATATTTATTAAATAATTTTAATCTCTTGTTTCATTAGCACTTTGCCTGCAACAAATTAGAAATCTTTCTAAATTGTAGTAGACCAAGTAGAAAACAAATTAATTATATTTATTAAATAATTTTAATCCTTTGCTTCATTAGCACTTTGCCTGCAACAAATTAGAAATCTTTCTGAATTGTAGTAGACCAAGTGCAAATGAAAACAATTAATTGTATTTTTCAAACACTATTAATCTTTTGTTTTATTAGCACTTAGTCTTTTACATTAAAGAAATCAATCAAATATGTGTCAGGCTGCTAATGAGAACATATTATTAAGCTTATTGAACAATATTAATTTTTCTCTTCTGAATCTATCATGCTAAATCTGAAGAGGATAAATTGAGTAATTAAACCATTCTAGTCATTTTAAACTGTGGTTGACTTAGATTAAACTTTAAAATCCTTGACAACTCAAATATGTAAATAGTTTTAAGTAATCTCTTTTTTATTTGCGCATTGAAAAACCATTAAAATGTTAAAATAAGTGAAATTTAGTATCACTGACTCTCATTAAGATAATGTAAGATTAAACATGCACTGAAAGAAATTTAAAAACTTACAGCAACAACAAACATTAAAATAACTGACATATTGGGACACAAACTCTCAGTGATATAAAACTCAACACATAATGAAACAGATTATTAACTGCAAAAGTTTTAAAAAGCCTTAAAATAACTGACATTTTTCCTACTAACTTTTATTATTATAGTATTAAATAAATTACAAAATGAAATATCAAAGAATTATGAAAAAAAGAAACATTAAAGTAACTGACATTTTGAGAGACTGGCTATCTTTAATATAAAAATCAACAAATGAAACAAATTATTAAATGTAATTTTTTTTTAAAAAAAGAGCATTGAAATAACTGTGATTTTGTGACACTAAATCTCATTGACATAAAATTTAAGAAATAATAAAACCAATAACATTATGAATTAAATATAAAAAAAATTTAACACAGTGTTTTTTTAAAGAGTTTTCCTTATTTTTTAATCTAGTTTCATGAAATCAAAATAATGTTAAGTTTTTAACTGGTGACTTTTAAAACCAGCATTTTATTTAAATTACATAAAATCAAAATCAAAGGAAAATATATGGACCATAATGTTTCAACCTGTTTAAGAAATGATGCAAAACATTTTGCAAAAAAAAAATTATTTGCTTATTGTTCGAGTTTCAGAAAATCAAAATAAAAGAAATATCAAATATTTTTAAATACGTATAAGAGATATATGAAAGAAATAAAAATGTTGGAAGAAGTTGGATATATTTTATAAATATAAAATTAAACAAATTTATTAAAATAGGTTAAACATGTTTATGTTTATTTTTTTAAGCAAATGAAGTTTTTTATCAAGTTCATTTTATGTTCCTTTCCTTATAAGGAAAACTTTTCAAAATGTTTATAAAATGAAAATATTTTTGGACCAGTAATTTTCTTGCGGCTCATTCTAACTGTTAATCTATGGTAAAATTAATTATGCATCAAGTTCGTAGAAAGATATGTGAAGCAATAAAATTATTTTATCTTCTACATCTCAAAAAAATTTTGTTTTGAAACAAACAAAAAAACTAAAAATCAGTCATCATACAAAATTTTATAAACACACACTATATTTTTACAGATTGTATAATTATTCATATGTTCTAGTATCAGAAAATCAAAGTAAAAGAGATCCAAATAACTTGAAATAGATGGAAGAAATATGTAAAGGAAATAAAAATGTTTGTAAAAATTAAGGAACTATTTTGTTTTGCCTATTTTACCCTTTTTCCTTATAAAATATATTTTAATAACATAAAATTAAACAAGTTCAACAAGTTTCTTAAAAATAATGGAACATGTTAATGTTTCTTTCTTTTTAAGAAACATGTAAAATTCAAAAAATATTTATAACATAAAAATATTTTCAAACTGCTACTTTTTGCGGCTTATTTAATCTTTTAATCTATTGTAAAAGCATGTACCAAATTCGTTAAGAAACATGGTGCAATGAAATTCTTTCATCTTCTACATTTTAAAAATATTTCATTTTGAAAAAAAAACTGTTCTTATAATCAATTTAATAAACACACATTTTAATTGTTTTACTTTCGGCTATATAAGCATTAATAATCAGACTAGAACAAAAATTAATGTTAGTAAAACAATTACCTAATTATTTTTTATAGTTTTAATTATTGTTATTCCCTTAGGCAAATTGACGCTTCAGTACTGTGTTTTTTTAACTAACAGATCTAATTATCAAAATGAGAGAATTTTCAAATGTTATTTTATCTATTTGAAGTGATAATAAAGCTAAGGAAAGAAATTATATTTTACGTTAATTAAATTTGTCCCTCCCTTATTTTTCTTCAAGATAATGATAAAATTAAAAAACTGTTTAAAAGGGTCAATGATTTTAAAAATTTTCAAACACAAACATTCAGCATTTTTAAAATAACCAGAGAATAGACATGTTAGACATCGTTAAGAACAAATATTCAAATTTGCTTAAAGTCTTGAATTTGATTAGATATAAAAAAAATTAACCAAGTTTATATTGTAGAAATAAAGCCAAATGATAAAAGAAGCACATATTCCATCAGCAAACAGTTTGCTGATCAAGGTCTTGAAATATGCGGAAATACCTAAATGTTCTAAATATTACGAAATTTTAGAATACGTTGAACTATAATATCGAACAAATTTGCTGCAACCTTAATACAATATCAAGTTGAACACTTTTTGAACTTAATTTAGTATGGTTCCATTTGACACTTCAAAAACGATATTATGGTTCTGCGTGATAACAATATGGTTGATTATTGAACCCAAATTTTGAGAGTGTACACTGCAGATTCATCAAAATTAGTGTAAATAATTGTGAGGATTTTTTTTCTATTTATAATTATTATTATTATTATTATTTTGATTTCCTACCAAATCATAGAATACAATTAATTCAGGAGAGATTTTAAGCAATTAAAAAAAATTTATATAAATTTTTATAACTGTCTTATAGCAATTTTTAGTGCTCTCTTCGAAAACTTTTTTTCAAGTTCTTTTGCTTTACGTTTGCATTTTATTTTGCTGCACAAAAACTACGAGGATGAGGAACTTTAAATCACAAAGGGATGTTGAAAAAATTACTGAGAGTCTGATGCAATAAAAAATTCTAAAATTCCACAATTAATTCTAGAATTATGAACTTGTAAACTAGTAATAAAAAATATTCTACAGTCCACTCTGCAGGGCACCTAGAGTTCAAATTTGACGGGCTGAAAGAGCAGTTTTCATTTATGAACTTAATACGTGCTTTTTTTGAAATTCCAATTTGCTTAAAAGTTATTGCAATTTCAAGTGCTTTTCTCACTTTTTGCTTTATGTAATAACTAGTTATCCGTTGTTGTAGACAATTTTATTTATCTTTATTTTATAAGCCATTGCTTTAATTTCCTCTGAAAATTAAGAAAAAATTGAATAAATGAAAAATATGAGAAAAATTAGATGTTGTCAGATATCAATCTTAATTTATATCTAAATTTTTAAAAAAAAAATTTATGAAGATAAAAACTCAATATAGATAAAAACTGTTTCCAATTCGAACTGTTTTTCCAGTTATCTTTGCATATTTTCAAGAAGTAAAATTTATTTATCGCTTATACACTCTGTATTCTTAAGGTTAAATTTTTATCTTTCAAGTACACAGTTGATTGAATACAAATCCAGAAAATTATTCATTTCGTTACGATTAGCGTATTAACACAATGTTCTGGCAAAAAAATAAAATAATTATGCATTTTATCAGTAAAAAGGTCCATATTTATTGAATAATATCAACCTTTAAGAAAGGAAAGGAAAAAAAAGGTTGGTGGTTGGGGAGAAGAGCGAGAAGGAGTTGGAGCCTCCTATTGAGGTAACTGCATGGCTTGGTAGGCTTATAACAAACAAAAAATTACCAATACATTAGCAAATTTTACTTTACCTGACAAAGAAACATCACAAGTTTTTTTTCTCTCAAAAATACAAAGCTTTGGTTTTGCGGCAAACTTCAAGACAAATTCTTGCCCCACTCTCTACAACAAGTACCAAATGCGGCTGCTATTCTTCGTCATTATTCTGTTAAATTACGCGGTATAGGGGCATAGGCACGTAATTTTTTCTTTAAGAAACCATTGGGAATTTACGTCTGGAGAGCAGGATGGCAATAAAAGAAGTTATAAGCCTTTCAAATCCCAGAAAGAATTGTGAGATACCCTGTCTTTATATTTTTGTCTAAATTTACAGCATACAGAGCTGAAATGGTCTGTAGTAGAACTGAATATGTAGTCGGTTTAAAAATAAAAAATTCAAATAACTTTTTACATTATAGTAATGTATAGTGAGGGGCATAACATGTGTTATGAGAACAATCATGTCACTTACTGACTATTACATCATCGTAATATATATGATCGCCATTGATATTCTACGAGAACAATCATGTCATTGATTATCTCATCACCGTGATATATACATGATTGACTATTGATGTGTCATGAGAATAATCATCTCACTTATTGTTATATCATTATAATATACACAGAAGAGCCATTACATTATGACCACCCTGCTAATAACATGTAGGACCACCTTTAGCCATCAAAACTGCTAGCACCCGCCGTGGCATTTATTCCACAATGTGCTGATAGGTAGTCTGAGGTATCTGGTACCAAGCGCTCACCAACTGGTCCTGCAATTCCCTCACATTGCGAGGAGGTAGCGTGGCAGCACGAATTTGGTTTTCCAAGTAGGACCACAAATGCTCTGTTGGATTAAGGTCAGGTGAATTTGGGGGCCAAGACATGACTTGAGAGTCACTGGAATGTTCCTCGAACCAATCCATAACGATTCGACCCTTATGACATGGTGCATTATCTTGTTGGTAAACACCATCCCCCGCAGGAAAAACTGTTGCCATGAATGGGTGAACCTGGTCTGCAAGTATGTTCAAGTAGCTTACATATGTCAGGGATTGTTCTATGAGGATTATGGGTCCTAATGTGCCCCATGAAAGCATTGTTTCTGGGCGAGCCCATTGTTATAGATGGAGGGTGGTCATAATGTAATGGCTCGTCGGGGTATATGATCGGCGATTAATATGTTACAAGAATATTCATATCACTGGCTATGGTTAAGCAAACTATATCATATACTTAATGATTTATTTCCTGACCGATTAACGACCTTTAAAAAGATTTTTTTCTTTGTTCTTAAGCCTATTCTCGAGAGTCCAGTTCCAGTTCACTCTACCCATTCAATATCAATGCCCGTCCTAGCTCCAGGGCCAGCAAATTCCTTTGCTGGACAGTTCCTCACACAAATAGCACCATCAGTTTTAACTGCATTCAATGGAAATGCCCTACACCAACCTTTATTAGCAGCGAGCAATACGCATCTAGGTCATCTTTATTCTGGGTGAGTATAATTTCTATTTTAAATATATTTCTAATCATTAAATTATATTAATTCGTTTTTGAGTTTATAAAGGTTGAATTTCGCAATCGAAATTCTTACAATTTTTTAGATAGCTGGAGTTATCGAATGTTTTCTAAATCTCCGTGTCTTACGACAATGCAAGATTCAATATCTTCCTGACCGCTACAAGAATAGTTTAATGTTGAATAAATAATCCCAAGAACTGAAGTGGGAAAATGACTTGATTAAAAAAACTTCATTCACTTCAAAAATATATAAATGAG
Organism: Parasteatoda tepidariorum; assembly: GCF_043381705.1. Lineage (NCBI taxonomy): Eukaryota > Metazoa > Arthropoda > Arachnida > Araneae > Theridiidae > Parasteatoda > Parasteatoda tepidariorum. Next base: position 42,176,854 of record NC_092209.1, on the reverse strand, counting down.
AAATAACAGTCAACCAAAGTGACTTCTCATTTATTTTATTTACTTTACATCACTTTTGTTTCCTCTCATTCACGCCTGGGAAGTTTTGGAAATGGCGTCGCTTTTGAACCCTCGAAACATGTCGACTGTATATTCTAATTTATATATTTTTGAAGCGAATAAAGTTTTTTTTTTAAATCAAGTAAAATTTAATTTTACCTAATCGACAAATAAAATGTATTTTCCATTAAAATTCTACCTTTCTCAGACTGACATTGAGAATACTTTCAGAGTAAGAACAAATATCTCATATCGTCATTATATATCTAAATATTTATATATTTAAGTATATATTATGTATCTAAATATACAGGGTGTTCCAAAATTATCTTTACAACTTCAAAAATTCATAACTTCGAACATAAACAAGATATTTATATTCTGTCTTTTGCATGTATTACTGCAACTAATAAAGTTTTTTTTTTCAATAGGCTGAAAAGTTTTTAAGTGAGGATGTGGACACCACAACAGAAAGCTCAATGCGTCTCATGGCCGTATTCGTCTCATAGTTCATAGAGACGAAATCAGATACACAGGTGCAACGGAACTTCAGGACAAATTTCCAAAGAGACTCAATCCAATCCAGACCCTCCATCCGTGCATGGCACGCAAGCTTCATGAGCACCGGATCAGTATTGCATAAAAGTGGAGCCGAACGACCCAGCACAAGTCCAGAAAATGTGGAGCGAATACGGCCATGAAACGCATTGAGCTTTCTGTTGTGGTGTCCACATCCTCACTTAAAACTTTTCAGCCTATTGGAAAAAAAACTTTATTAGTTGCAGTAATACATGCAAAAGACAGAATTTAAATATCTTGTTTATGTTCGAAGTTATGAATTTTTGAAGTTGTAAAGATAATTTTGGAACACCCTGTATATTATATATCTTCATTATAAATCTAAATATACAAATTTTAAGGGATTTTTGGCAGTTGCAAAAAGAATTTACTGAAAAATAATCAAAGAAAATTTATCACCTGTCGAAATTTTTACAAACATTCCTACAATCTAAAATACTGTTTGGTTGATAATGAAAGTTTTAATCATTTCTGAACATCTACAAGCAGAATTTATTGTCTTAGTATCAACAATAATCCTGACCTCTTTTTAATGAAGCAGAACTTTCAAACTGCTAGTGATGCTAGTTACCTAACGAAAATACAAATTTTTATCGTTTCTTTGTCGTTAAACAAATAATTTATCCCTTAAAAAAGTTATCATTAATCGAAAATTTATCAGTTTTCAACTGACTGAAATGCTCCGTTTTTGTCTGAAGGTCTGTGCTAATTGGCAACAAAAGTTTTAAATATTTCTTGGTCGCTACACGAATAACTAATCTCTTAAAAATTTATCATTAATCGAAAATTTATCAGTTTTCAACTAACTAAAATACTCCATTTGTGTCTGAAGGTCTGTGCTAATTGGCAACAAAATTTTCAATTATTTTTTTGTCACTATAAGCAGTACTTATAAGCATGGTAACACTAAAAGGAATTTAGCGTCAATCAAAACTTCGACCTCTGTTCGACTATCTAGGGAGTTTATAATTATTAAAAACTCTGGGCTAGATAGAGATACCACAAGTTTTAGCTGTTTTTTGACCACTTGAATAAAATGTTTTTACCAAATCGAATTATCGTGAGTTGAAATTTCAGCTACTCATTGACTAGGTAGTGCTAGGTCGTTTAAATTACGATATCTTTAATATAACGTTATTGTAATATATGAATTTTGAATTTTAGTTATCACTTTCTGAACTACTGGATTCGCGACAATACCATCTTAAATCCGTATAATTTTCGGATCGTTTTTTACTTCTTTTTGTGTGGCTTTATTAAATTTTTACTTGCTCACGACGCACAATAGTATTAAGACGCCCGAATTTCGGATTTGAGTAACAATTATTTACTTAGGATTTACTGGAAAATCACTTTTTGGCAAGCCTTACTCCATCGTAATTTTCTGTTTTATGATTATTTTTTTCTGTCACTTCCTCTTATTTTTTTCTAATTTCGCTATTTTTAATGCGAATATTTTAAGTGCAAGGTATAAAATAATATCTGTATGTACCTTAAAATAATATTACGATATTATTATAAGGTATTACTTTTGGATGCGATTTATTTCCTATTATTAATCTATATAGATTTTTTATCAACCCTTTCAACACGGTATTTCCATTAATTAATACGTTCTTATTATAGCAAGTGAATTTTGTTAATTTCGTATAATATTAACTTTTGATGAGTACAATGCAGTGGAAGAAAAAACTCTCCCAAATAAGCAAGTTAATTAACATTTAGATAAAAAAACGAAAATTGCTTGCCGTTTTGGAGCAAAACAAACTGAGTTTTGCGAACAAATGTGGCACCAAATGAGGCCAAAGTTGCACTTATAGTTTGACTAATGTTAATAGAGTTTGAAACATTTTGGAACAATTTTTGGGCAAATGGTATTTTGGAGCAGTATGGAGCAGAAATTTCATTTTGGAGCTATTTGAGCAGCTGCTCTAACGCAGAAACTTTAAAAAAATTAATATGATATCACTTAATATTTTAATTATTAAAGTCCTATACATTGGTAAGTGTCTCAGGCACAAATAAAAAAATTAAAAGATAAAAAAACTTGTTGGCAAGTTTTTTATTTTAATCATCATTACAGTTAACTTCATACCATAACAATATCAAACTTGTATACGAGGTGTTTTGATATGCGCATATTTAATAAATATCTTAGATTCCCAGTAAAAAATTAACAAATTTCACTATTTATGAATTTCATTTGTGTAATAGAAATAGAAATAAATGTATGATAACAGGCATAACATTTATATCTGAACAACTGTGTTTAGTTATACAAAAACCTATATTTTAATTAATTATTTCAGAATGTAATTAAGATTATTTCATACAATGAAAAAATAAGATCAAGTACACGGAGAAAGAGATCCTGGTAAAATTACAGCACTATATGGTGATGGCATTTCTGGTGGGGGGGGGGACCTATACTTCTGGTAATGAAAATCAAAATACATAGTATTTAAACTATACATTTGGTAATTTTTCCGCTCATATGGTTACTGTCTACTGGAAAGTTCCTGAATTATAGTTCTTATTACCACACATTTAGTAAAAAATACAAAACTGGAAAGTAAATTTAAACAAATAAATGATTTTTCTGCCGTGCCTAAGGTATTAAAAAAAGCAATTATCATAAGGTATTACCAAATTTTATCACGATTACTAAATTTTTATTCTCATAATTTAAGACCATCTTTTATTGTTAATTTTACTTAAATCATTAGCAAAGTGCTTCTGTAAAAATTAACCAAGCTTTTTTAAATTCTCATGGAGCCAGAAGCATGGTAAATCTTATCGTATTCTGGTAGTCTTGACCATATTTTTTTTAAAGTGTAGAATTCTTTGTTTCTGGAAAGTAATTCTGAAAAAAGAAATTCGTTTTATATTTTTAACAGATTTATTTTTAGTACTTTTCAACTCATTTCTTCAGAATACTTTTTTCTTACATGATGTCCTCCTATAGTTTTAATATTTTTTGTACTTTAAATTGCCTAGTGACTCAAGTGCTATAAAGAAAAGTCATGCAAACTTTCTAACATTTTCAAGAAAAAATATTTCTCAGGTGGTGCAAGTGAAACAGAATAAGGAAAACGAACCCCTTTCAATCATTTTTAGTTTTCCCAGAAACTACAAATATGTGACTGCTTTTAAATAAAGTCCTACAATTTCGAAGATTGAATACAAACCGAAATATTTAATAATGCTCATAATAATATTTTTAATTTATCATTTCCTTATTTTGTATTATAATAACTATTGTACTAGATTTTAGCAACTTTAATGCTCCATGTACCTACTATGTAATTTAATGACAACTAAAATACTTTTTTATAGATAGTTACACTCTTTATTAAAAGAAATGTAATTTTTATTTGTTTCTTTTACTTTCAGAAGCGAAGAATATATCTACGATAGTTTAACAAATCCCGTTTCCTCGACGACAAACAATAAAAAACGGAAATTAACTGATTCCCCGAAATCGCAACGGAATCAGCAAAGCAATAATGGAGTACAAGTCAAAACAGAACCTAGTAAGTAATTTAAAAACTCATTATATTTCGATCAGATGGAGTTGAAAAACATAAATTATTACAAGATTCCATTATTCCAAAGGAATCAATCGAAACCAGTATCTTTTTATATATATATATATATATATATATATCAATNTCAACTCTATTTCGCAAATATATATATAAAATCGAAAACAAAAAACTTTTTATTCTTTATTTCTTAACACAAAAATGTTTCAGTTACATGGTTATAATAATTCTCACAATCTTTTTGGTGATTTGCTTTCGACAAATTATTTTCAAATTTAATATTGATTATGGGGGGTTGGCTTTATTTTTGGCTATGTTATCTTTCCATGATTCGCCAATCTCGGATCTCTTCCCATGCTCCTAACTGTCCGTTGGAAACAATTCCTTCTCTTTTAATTTGGAATCCTTGGTGAAAAGATTAAGAGGCCCCTTGAGGCCTTCCTGTCCCAACCGTTGAATAATCTTAACAAAAATTCGCGATATGAAGAGGAAGATTTTTTTTATCCCCTTATAGGACGTTTTTTTCCTTATTTTCATATTTTTGAATGTGGCCATAATTCAAAAATATAAAATATACGAATATAAAGCAAATAAGTTATTAAATTCCTGCGAATTCCTATCGAGATCAATCTAAGTGAAGAGGAAATTGAAAAATTCGCACCCAGTTTTATTATTAAATGACACTGTCATGCAGTAAAAAGATTATTATTAAATCATTAAAACTACCTTTCAGTTTCATTCGACGTTTAAGCTTGCTTTGAAGCTCTTAACTCGCCATCACTATGATAGTCTAAGATAATGTTTCGTCAGATTTTAATTATGTTTTTATTTTTTTCCTGCATAGATATTATTTTGAAGCTTATAATGTGTATATTATTATTTTGTTTCACTTGTGAAGCATTTTCTAAAATGAATTGAAGGAATTGTAATTATGAAATTATCTGTATATTTTTTTTATTAATTCATGATTATTTAAAAAACTTTTAATTTTAGACGTACCCTCTCCTGATCCAACACCTGCTGGACTGCCGTCTAGTGAAGATGATTACGGCTTCGATTTAAGCGCAGCTGAAACTAATGCCATGTTTGTAGATTCCAGCTTCCAATGCATACGGTTTCAACCTTTCCAACAAAACACGTGGGCACAGTTACTAGACAAAGATTTAAAAGAAATGTAATTAAATTGAAATGTATAATTATCACAACCAATATTTATATCATTTTTAATGTAATGAAAAAAATTGCTAAAAAATGTCGTGTTTATTAGCCGCAAAAATAATTTTATCATTCTTATGCTTGCCATATTTGCAGTTGATTAGTTAAAATAATATTGTCATATTTGCAATTAATTAAACAGTGTTTAATTACAGTTTAATTGATAGCTATAATTAATAAATAACAGATACTTCTTATTAACTGTTATAACTGTTAATTTTATACTTTCTATATACTTTTTTTTAATACTGTATAAAAATACCACAATTTCTTTTTAAAATTAAAATTAAACTGGACCTGTTTCAAAGTGAACTTGAAATATTTCTTGATAAGTAATGGTTAAAATGGTCAAATTAAGAGGTATTTTTATGATTATTATTCATTTTATGTACCGGACCTTTCTAATAATTCATGCCTTTTTTTTCTTTTTACTTCCAATGTATGATTTCTAATTACTTTCAATGTTACAAGGATTTTAAAAATATAAACTAAGAGCGGAGATTTTGGTGACATTTTTTAATGACAGAAATATATTTCAAAATAACAAATTGTAATTATAAAAAATTGAAAAAAGATAATAAAATTCGAATCAAATTATTGCCCATATTACTAATGTTGCTGAATCGTAATAATTGTAATAATATAATTATAATACTGAAAATTGTACTTAAAAATGAATGAAAATTGTACTAATGCAATTTTAATGTTGAAAATTGTACTTATATGAAAGTCTGTTAATTCGATCCTCAGATTCCATCACGATGTTTCTTTAAAACGTAGTTATTTAGAAATCATAGTTTTATAGTTTTTATCCGTCAGCAGTGCTATCTGGCGGCAAACTTTATAACCAAATTTAAAGCTTTGAATAAATTATCTAGATTTCTTAGCAAAGCATACAACCGTATATTCTATTATCCTCCTTTTTTCTTTTAGTCATTTTAAAAATCTTCGCTCATTTGTAGGACATCCAATAACATGATTATTTCTCTTTTTACCTGAGATTATTTTGTAACTTATTTTTAATATAATTGGTTTTAATTAAAGATTTTTATAACATATTATCGTAACGTTTAAAAATGTAATTTTTGGAGCCCATTTCCAGTTCTTGATGAGACAATTGAGACTAAACATTGGCCATATTACTGTTTAGTTCATTAACCGGTTACGGCACCGAAACAATCTTAAAGATATGATAAAATTATTCAATTTTACAATTTTTGTTTATTTAAAAATGTTCGAATATTTTTCCTTAGCCCTTCTCCAAACTTCCGAGTAGATGCAGACAAGGGTTTTAATTTCAGCAACGCAGATGAATCCTTTGTATGCCAAAAAAAGAACCATTTCCAAGTGACAGTACACATCCAGCCATTGGGAGTTGCCCATTTTGTGAGAACTCCGGAAGGGAATAAGCTCATTGAGAAATTTTCTCTCAATTTCCATGGAGTAAAGGTAAATTTTCGAATAACTGCTTAGAATTATCTTTTTTTAGTTTTACTTTATATATANGCCATATATATATATATATATATATATATATACTTTGTAGGCCATTTATCAGTGTCATTTTAAAAATGAAATAAAACAAACACAAATTAACAAATTAATGTTATTGTTGCAATGGCCAGATATCGATGATATGTTCGTTGTATTTTATCATTGCGATCGTTGACAAAATACAATTTTATTTAGGTAAGCTGCCCTGGATAGCCAAAGAGTAACTCATCCTGTGAATCCAGTTTCTCAGTACATTTTTAATGAATTTCAACTCTATTTCGCAAACAGCTTCAATATTATGGTTAACTCGTTGAATGCCACGCTAATTTTACATGGCTTGCCCGTCTGGCCATGGTTAATAACTACGGTAAATAACTACAAACTAAATTTGCAAACAGATTTTGCTAGTTTTTTAAAAGGCTTGGCATGACATATCTGAAAAAAGTGGCGGATATCTGCTAAATCTACTAAATAGTCTTGGCTTCGACGGTCACCGGTGACCCACGTGGTGCTACGAACAAACTCAGTGCCTGTCACCGATGACCCCCATGGCATTCAACGTGTTAACCCTTTAACGATCAGTTAATTTTCAAGAAAACGGTCATTAAAGTGCCTATTTTGCCAAATACATGTATTTGATTAGTGCTGACATCTAGTTCAAAGTAAACTATCTACAATTACCTTAAAAATATCCTGGTACTGCCATCTGGTGTGTTAAATGAGAAATAAAATGTTTTCCGGGTAAAAGAAATGAATTAGTTTTATTCTTATTGGCGCGTTACTACTGCACACTCCAGCCCGGAAATTTCACGGGAGCGAGAAATAGAGGGTAAAACCTCACCCCATCATTTTCACGGGAGCGAGAAGGAAGGGGTTAAGGAAGTAAGGAATTTAATAGTTGGAGAATTACACGCATAGCCTTAGCCTTTAACGGACAGATGCCACCATATAAGCGGCATGGCACTTTCATTTACTCGGTCAAAATACCAAGTGATAGGATGAAAAATCATCATATTATTTTTATCATTCTTATACTTGTCAAAATTACAGATAATCAACTTACATACAATTATAAATTTATAATTAATATTATCATTAATTACTAAAATTATACCTAGTAGAATGTAAACTTGAAATACTTCTGAAACGTTAACAGTTACTATTTCATGGCACCCCACAAGAAAAAGTTGAATCGTGTTAAACCTCAGCCACTGATTGTGTGATCGTGTGATCAACTGTTCACCAAAACAGTTGATCACACGACTACCAATTTTAGAGTGCAAAAGGTCGAATTCTTAAATATTGCAATGGAATCGCTCAATTTTATTCATTATTAGCAAAACCATATTTTTCACGTTTAATCAAAGTGACTCGATCGAAATATCTAACTGCAGCCAGTTTTGGTTGAACATTTTTTCCAATATAGCTTATTTTTGCAACGCCATCTTTATATCAAAAGAATATTGAATAGTTGACATGTGCTGCAACGCAATATGCGTGATGCTTCACCTTTTCAGTGTATGCAAATAAAAACAATCTGAAAATATTGTTAAATATTTATTTGTATTATAATTTTATATTTTATAAATGCCATGCGTATTATTCAAATTATTCATTGTTCAAATTTCGATTCCGTTTGGACCAATAGAACACATTCTTGGGACTCATGAGAGAAATTCTAACCACACATTATGAGAATTCTACGTAATGTTTCACAATTTGGCCACTAACTTGAAAAGTTAAGGCATATCAGCTTGATCAATAAATCATTCTAAAACAACTACTTTTGATCAATTTTAAAGCAGTTTTTTACTGTAATTTTTAGAGAAAAGCAAACATTATTTGATAAATAAAAGTACCAGTTCAAAAGCGTAAGAACAGGCGGTTCACAATAGGGACACCCCCCTCCCTATCTGCATATGATGACATCTCCGGCCATAAGTAAATAAGCAATTCTCAATCCTTACTGTCCCCTGCTTCCCTACAAATTTCTAACAGTTGTGCTGGTAAATATGTAATTATTAAAAAAAATTGCCCTTTAGTTTTAAGCAGTTATATATTTATGCAATAGCAAATGAAACATTTAAGATGCCTTAAACGTTATTCGTTTATTAATTTTATCTTTTATTTTCGAATGCTTGAATTTGAGAATTGTTTTCCCTATTCTTTCCGCTTTAACTGTACCTCGCGAATTCAAAATTACGAAATTACAGTAATAATTTTTTAATATGTATTATTTTTTCAGAGTGAAATACTTAATTTTATGAATGATGAAATTTTAAATGTATTTTTGGGGATGGGAGTTTGTGTCTTTTGCACAATGCATGCAACTTTCTAATTTCTAAATTCACAATTACAGATGGAATCTCCAACGCAAACGATAAAAGTAGAACAATCTCAATCCGACAGAAGTAAAAGACCTTTCAATCCAGTTCCGTGAGTATTCATGCGTCCAATAAATATATAGAATTATTTTTCACTATTTAGAATAATTTAAAACAAAATTATTATTTTAAAAAACATGCTGTGGCTAGTTTGATGTCAACTGTTTAAGATGCATCGTTTTCAGTTTTTCTCTTTGTTCATTAAATATTATTTACACATCTATGTATTATAAAATGACTTATTTATGTTTAAATTTTACGTTTGAAATTTTGCAATTTCTTCATTGAATGATAATGACAACCATCGTGCATGAATAAAATTTTCAACAGTCTAGATTTTTTTGTTATTTAAGCTTTTTTTCGATTTAAGTCATTTTTCAATTCAAGTCATTAGCTAATTTAAGAGCATTTTTATTAAAGATTTATTAATTGTTGTAAAACTTGAGTTAATAACAAGGACTAATAATTAGACATAAACTTAATATGCATGAAAGTTCTCCGAAACATAACTGTTAAAAGCAAATGAATTAAGCAGTGTGGCTTAATTAAGTTACCCCTCAATACGGAGTAATTAAATCCAGCAACAGGAATTTAATAGCAGACTTATATTGATTGGTGATGGTGTATCAAAAGGTTAAAATAAAAGCACGCATCCTGTTTAAAACATGGAAAAAATATTAGTTAAAAGTATTCTTTTTCTTCTCTTTATTTCAAGAAGTTTAGCGTTTGAGTAAAATTAAATACCAAACGCGTCGTAACATTTATCTTTTTATTTTATGTGTTTCCAATAGTTCTACAACGATTTATACTGCTTCGAGCATTAAGAATTTAAATTTTTAAAAATTGAAATAGCTTTTCTTTAGAATCGGACAAAACTTGTTTTTTTTTGCGTATTTTGGCGATAAATATGCAATAACTAACGAAAGTAATCTTGTAATTTGAATGAATTCAGAGTTTTCTAGAATAGAGATATTCAAGCTAGAAGCTGAACTACATCACAGAGTGGAATAAATCAATCAATTGTCGTTTGCACCATTTCTATTGGACGATTTATATTTTCGTCCCAAAAGAAACGTATTCTTACTGGTGGCTATATGCAACTGATTGATCATTGATGGATTGTAAGTGGACAGGTAATCGAAGTTACGTCAACTTAAGCATCTCCATAGAAAATCTCTTAGACATTTCTATAGAAAATTGTTTTAAATTTCTAAGAAACCATTTAAATCAAATTACCTAATAACGAAATCAATAGCACTTTTTTTAATACTTATATGAAAACATTACTTGAAAGTACCTTTTTTTAGCATGGTGGCTCACATCAGTTTTATGAAGAAAGTTTGGTAATATTTGTTTCCTCTTACAGAAAGCTACAATGAATGTTGTAGCATAAAAAAAAATGGAAATGAAGTAAAACATACCATAACATTATTATTTGAGGTTATATTTTGAAGTGTTTAGGAAGAGTTCGGCTTAAAAAATGCCATCTCAGAGATTAAAGAAACTTATAAATTTCAGATGAAACGCAGGATTGAAAAACTTAAAGCCAATCTGATTGCTGGAGGAAAGAGAGTAATTAAATATCAATGATTCGAAACACCTTTAAGTTTTAAACGGCATTCAAACTGGTTTTGATTTTTCCAACCCATCTTCCTCACTTGTAATTCGTCAGATTTCGATACCATTTTTGCTTCTTTTTTCTTAAAAATTAATTGATAACACCTAGCAAGCATACTTTTTGATTTGATTTTTGACGAGGTAGTCACGATGTAGAAAAATTATGTGCCTGTAGTTTGGTAGAAAACTTATCTTGCTGACGCTAGTTTTTACTTTTTCTATTCTTCTTTCAAAGTAAAAGAGCTTTTTTCTTATCACTCCAGTGCGCGAATTTAAATTTTTACGCGTTATCTTACGAGGGTTGAAAATTAAATAGTGGCAACTTAACCTTGAAACTCACAGAAGGGCGGGCATGCGCAAATAGGATATGGGAGCGGTGAGGTGGCGCTGTTGTCGATGTGTAGAGTGCAAAAAACAGTCGATTTGCTTAGAAGGGTAGTTGTTACGTGGCGTTAAAGTGAGGAGTTTCGTTTCCATCGCTCTAAAGCATGTTTTCAAAAGGTGATCAGCGGTCGTGGCTTAAAATCGAGGTTGTCCGTGGCAAAAATGCAACAGAATGCTATCGTGGATGAGTGGAAGCCTGTGGCGCAAATGCTTTACCCTATAGGACAGTAGCACGATGGGTTCAAGCATCTCTTCTTTTTTCGTCATTAAGCCTTTTGACAACATGCTTTAGAGCGATGGAAACGAAACTCCTCACTTTAACGCCACGTAACAACTACCCTTCTAAGCAAATCGACTGTTTTTTGCACTCTACACATCGACAACAGCGCCACCTCACAGCACCCATACCCTATTTGCGCATGCCCGCCCTTCTGTGAGTTTCAAGGTTAAGTTGCCACTATTTAATTTACAACCCTCGTATAACAGGCTTTACTTAAAATAATTCTATTATGTAAGAGTTTAATATTTTTATTAATTTTTTTATAATAATTATTTTTTAAAAAATTTTATTATAATTAGTAGGAATTTTTACATCGTACTAAATAATACACTTTTAACTATAATAATTCAGTCTTGAAATAAATAAATTGAATACTTCTAAAATATTTTTTAAAAAATTTTGAAAGTAAAGGTAAAATTTACTATGTATTACGAATTTTTAAGAAGTTGAAGTAAATGGCACATAATCTAACTTGCAATTTTGATATAAATCAATGTTTTTTGTATGTAAAAAGTTTTAAATCCAAATGTGTATTTTTTGCATGGTATAATTGAAAACGGGATACATCAAATCACGTGACCCTTTTCCAGTCATCTACTGTCCAATCCTTATGCTCCTTTGCAAACTGGAGACGTCTGCTCTTGTTCAAGGCTGACAGCAGAAGCTTTCGAACAGGGCGTGGCACCCATAGTCTTTACGGGTATAATGTGCGGCACATAGTTCATTTAGAGGCATTAGTAGTTGCACCTTCATTAAGATTATCCTCTCGAACTATCATCAAGTCAAAATTTATACAATTTGATTGCAGATTTCTCATTGTAACATTAATTGCTCTTTCAGACTGGAACTTATACCTGAACAAGTGACAAAAACAACAGTTGGAAGGCTTCATTTTAGTGAGACGACTTCCAATAATATGAGAAAGAAAGGCAAGCCGAATCCGGATCAAAGGTTCTTCTTTCTTGTGGTTAGCCTCTGTGCCCACGTAGCTGATGATGTACCTGCGACAATCATTGCCCACTCGTCAGAGAAAATTATTGTCAGGGTATGTTATGTATGTTAAACATATTTTTAATCAGTAGGGTTTAAGTTACTAAGTAATCAGTTATTTGCGTTGTTAGATTTTACCTAACATGAAATGCCACGTGAATAGTTATATTCTGTTTGTCAACAACGTTGTTATAAGTACTCAGATTGGCATCAATGCAAATGTTATGGGTTCGGAATTTTTGAGTACCATGTAAAAATCAATGCTCTAATAAACAAAACTGTGTAGTGTACGCATATGAAATTATTTTCTTAAGTTGGTCAAAAACAACAAGTTTTTCTTATTTCAAATATAGATGGATTAAATATTGATTAAAACGTCAATACCATTATTAACCGTTAACTTCAAAATTTCATTTCCTATTTCAGTTCTAATTTCGTCAAGTGTTCAAATTTGATTCAATAGTTTTGCAATATTAAAATTTCATGAGTTCAATTAGTTTCTGAACTCCAAATTCTAACTCCATTGCCAAATGTCCATGTCACATTTTTTGCATAACTTATATTTTGTACTTGAAAACTTAATTTACTGTATAAAGTTTTAGAGAATGAAAATTGAATATAATTTCACAAGACTTCTTTATTTTTCAGGCTTCTAATCCAGGTCAATTTGAAAATGATATGGAATTATCATGGCAAAAAGGACATACTCTAGATTCTATATTCCATAATGTAAGTTATATAATTAATTAATTCTTAAGAATCAAATATAGTTTGAGATGCTCAAAATAATAAGCGCAGATCTCAATCAAACATAAGAACAAAAATTTTTTGGTATACTACAGCAAGTTCCTACAAAATAAAGCCATGTTGATTTTTTGTATACAAAGAAAAAGTTATGAGAGCCAAACTAATTTATTAAGAAAGTCTATATCTAAGCATATATGTTCCAGAAGTAACTCACTTTTTGGTCCATCAGCACATGAAAAAAGCATAGAATAAGTAAAAAGAGGTAAAATGTGTCCCATCGAAATGAAGCCACTGCTGTTTGCAGCCAAAATATCAACCATATTTTTATCTGACTTAAAATATGTCATATTGCGTCCCATTTACCAACTCAGGAGGACAATAAGATCAATATTATGTCAAGTTTCTAAGATGTCAGCTTTCTATTCTGGCACAGACTGAAACTTTTTATTTTTTCGTATACAATCTTACTGGGGATAGCCTTTCTCGTTTTTGGGGGGATTGTGGTCATAAGATTCAGATAAGATGAGGGAGACGAGTCAAATTTCTACTCTGTTGCTGCATTTCCGCTGGCTTTTGATACCTCGCATGGTATTTGACTAGAAGTATAGCGGTTGATAATTCTCGAACTAATAATCGATTGTTACATTCTTTTGGGGTCATTCGTACTCTCTCTACATTTTTCTACACAGCTAAGTAATTTCTTACAATTTGATAGTTTTTCTTCAGCAAAGCAAAATGTAACTCAACACTTACAATACTTTAATATAGAGAAATCAACATTAATAAGTTTTGAATCAGGGGATAGAGGAGTCGTTTCTCAATAAAATGTCCCAAGTTCAAATCCCAGGGATGGCTGCTGGTTGACCATAATGATGATTTAAAAATATCCTCAGTGGTTGACGGCTAATGGGTTGGAATCCACTTGTTATAGGGATATCCGTGGGAGATTTCCTCATGTAACGTGAATGTGGATTCTCTCCGTCCAAGAAGGCTAGTTTGCCCCAATGCTTGATTAAAGAGTTCTCTTTTCCTCTAGGCTAGGTAAAAAATTAGAAGGCTACAGAGTTGAACATAGATAGTCGCGGACTCAAAAATGGGTCGACTGTTCAACAGTGGTTATAAAATAAAATTCATGTCATAAAAACTTCTGCAGTTTACAATTTTTTTTTTCGAAATGGAATTTTATAAGGATTTTTAATTACTATTCTGAGCGTCTATATTTGAGTATTTTTCATGATGTATAAAATTTCGTTTTTATGTATCATAAAAAAATATTTCTTTGTTTGGAAAAGGGCTACTATATTTTTATGAAAATACAATTTTATATTTTTTCTTTTAGGGAAGAGTAGGTATTAATACAGACAGACCGGAAGAATCTCTCGTTGTCCACGGCAATATAAAAGTAACGGGGCACATACTACAGCCATCAGATATTCGAGCGAAATTCGGCTTGCATGAGGTAGTGCAACTTACACGTCTCTTGACCATTTTAATTTCAGAGCAACTAATACAAATTCCTTCCAATGAACATAAATATTATTTTTTTGCAGCTGGATACAAAAGAACAACTTAAAAATGTTGCCAATCTTAGAATTGTCAGGTATCGCTACTTACCAGAATTTGGGGATCGCATGGGGCTGAAGCAGCTATCAGATACCGGTGTCATTGCTCAAGAAGTGCAGCATGTCTTGCCAGATGCCGTCATTGAAGCTGGGGATGTGCTTCTAAAAGATGGGCAGCTTATTGAGAAACTGCTAGTTGTAAATAAGGTAAAATTTTTCGCTTACAAGAACAAAAATTACAAGACTTCATAAGCTTACAAAATTTAAATGAACTTTTATGTGCACATAAATATTAACATTACATTACAACTAAGTGAAAGCAAAGTAGTATGATCTGCAATAAAATTATGATAGTTTACTTTGAAAGGCATGGTAGAAATTATTTTAATTTTATTTTATTTTAATAGTTGGCTGAATATAGCTTTAGAGGACCCAAAATCTGTTGTACGACTCCAAAGCAAACGGTTATTAAGCGATTAATGCAATGAAATCAAACGGCGCAGTCTATATTTAAAAGAAAAGATCACAAAAGTTTCTCATATAAGCTTGTAAAACCAAAAGAGGCAGCATTGATTTTAAACATTTGATCAGAAAAATTTATAAATCATCATTAAAAAGCAATTTAAAAATTAAGACAATTAATAAATCGTAAGTTCGTTCGTCTTATAGAACTCTTCAAACAAAAGATCCTTTTTAAGTTTTCAAAATTCATAAATAATTTTTTTTTCAAAATTAGGGAATTTCATCAGATTAGCGGAATTCAGTTGATGAATTCAATTCAACCACACAGCCACAATATTATATAAGTTAATTAGTAAATAAAACTAGTAATAGCTAACCACCTAGGATGTTATAAAATGGCGGCATACTATTTCAGTTGGCAGTAATCGTTTGGATTGGTTATTTAACGCACGTGACTAACAACAACTGACTTCCCAGCACTTCATTTATCGTTACAATATAAAATATTATACATAGCATTTTAATAATGTATGGTTTTGAAATATATCATGAAGAGTCGGTGTCTTTTTCTCGTTAAAGGAAAAATCATCCAAATAAAATTTTCAAATTTTAATTTTCAATTTTTTAGATCTAAGCGAAACAGTTATTCATCATATTGAAATTTCTTTAATTTACGAAATCAATTATTGATAAATTTTTGAATATGAATGAAAAAAATTCAATTCATATATTTTAAAAAAAATAATTAAAACGTGAGAACATTATGTTTTTATGGAAATCTTTTATGAAAGTTACATGAATATAGACTTTTACGCTCTCAATTATTTATTATACTTTTATGCATTCCAGAAAATTAAGGCATGAATATGGACTTCAAAAAGAATTTTAAAGAATTATAACTATATTTCTGCGTAAATCGCTCAATAAAGTTAAAGAATATACGTTTTACGAAAATCTCTCAAGAAAGTTAAAGGATAGGCGTTTTATGAAAACCTCTCAAGGAAGTTAATGCATAGACGTTTTATGTAAATCTCAAAAGGAAGTTAAAGCATGGGCATAAACTTTTATACTTTTAATTTTTCATGTATTCAGAAAAATTAAGGCATGAACATAGATTTTTAAAAAAATTTAAAGCGTGATAACTATATTTCTACGGAAATCGTTTACTAAAGTTAAAGCTTAGATGTTTTACGAAAATCTCTAAAGGAAGTTAAAGCATTGGAATAGACTTTTATGATTTCAATTATTTAATAATTATATATTATAATATAATATATATTATACATATAATATAAATATTTGGTAATTTGCTCTTATGTATTCTGGGAAATTAAAGCATAAATATAGACTTCAAAAAGAATTTAAAGCGGGATAACTATATTTCTACTGAAATCGTTCTCTAAAGTTAAAGCATAGACATTATCTAGCAAGAGAGTTAAAGCATGGGTATAGACTTCTATGCTTTTAATTATATAATCTCATATTTTTATGCTTTCCAAGAAATTAAGACATGTACATAGACTCCAAAAAGAGTTTTAAAGAGAGATAACTATATTTCTATGAAAATCGTTCACTAAAGTTAAAGCATGACGGAGTCTAAAAATATGAATAGGTTTGAATTTTAAGGAAATAAAATCTGTATCGTGACAATTTTGAAACCAAAAATATCAGGAAAATAGAATATATTTTGTTAGCATATAATAAATCGAATTTTAACAAGTTTGTTCATTCATGCATCTTAAAATTATGTTTACAGGAGCGTATATTCATGGAAAATGTTGGAGCAGTCAAAGAATTGTGTAAAGTAACTGATAACTTGGAGAACAGGATTGGTGAATTAGAAAGAATCAACAAAAAACTGCACAAGATAAAGAGAAAAGACAGTCTCAAATCCACGTCTACAGATATCAGGTGAGAGTTCAGTACTTTAAATCTCTCTCTATCTATCTTTCTTATTTCTATCTTTCTACCCTACCTCATTATTTCTGTTTATCTCTATCTATCTATATAACTCTCTATATCTCAATATCTCATTATATCTCAATACATTTGTATATCTCAATATATCTGTATATCACAATGTATCTCTATATCTCATTATATCTCAATACATCTGCATATCTCAATATATCTGTATATCACAATATATCTCTATATTTTTATCTCTCTCTATCTATCTATCTATCTATCTATCTATCTATCTATCTATCTATCTATCTATCTAATCCAACTATCTCTTTATATATTTATATCTTTATATATTTATATCTTTATTTAAATATCTATATCTCCATATATCAATTGATATCGGTCCATAGCGCTGTATCTCTCTTACTCTCACTGTCACTCTCTCTTTCTAAATAAAGTAGTACAGTTGAGCTCATTTATTACGAGATTATGGCTCTGGTGTAACGAACAATTCACTCATTAGATCATAGTACTAGATAGACCCGAGTCGAGTTGATATAAATATTGAGAGTTGATATAAATATAAACTATAATGTGCAAGAATATTTATAAACGGTTAACTTTTAAAAATTATTTTATTTACTAAGATTGGAATTACGATAAGTGATTAGACCTTGGCAGTTTTCGACATACAACACGCATGACACGAAGAACATCATTATAGTACAAATTCATTCCAAAAAAATGCGTGAAGTTTCTCGAAAACTCTACCTTGGAATGGGGGTAGTGGTGGTCCAATCACTGTCTTCCAATCACTGTCAGATTCTGCCTTTTACGAACATTTTATCAAGTGCAGCTCGAGATACATACGAAATAACATTCAAAGATTTGAATGGCAATGTCTTATGTTAGTTACTGCATTTGTGTGATTTATGACAAGGCATACACTGTAAAAAATTCAGAATCAAACTGCAATTGGCTTAAAGTACCGGCACTTTGGTTGCATCATCCGTAAAATCCTTGTTAGCGTAAAATTCATTTTGACCGTAAAATATTATACCGTAATTCTTATGGTATAATATTTTTTGTTCCTTAATGGATTCCAATAAAAATAGATTTTACAGTAAAAATTAACCGCAGCCCGAGTGCCAGTACATTTTACCGTAATTTGATCCACGATTTTTTACAACGAAGAAGTAATTTCATTTTGATTCTCTTTCTTTTTATCCACAGGCAGTGTTTGAACAAAATTAACTAAGTGCTTTTAAATCTTTTACAAGAGGTGAAATTTAATCGAACAGTTTAACAATGACAGCTTCAATTTTCATTATGTTTAGGAAATATATATCGTTATATCCAAGTAACACTCATAATAGCAATGTTTTATATAGGCCCTTTTAATATCAACTATTCCTTAAAAATGTACTCATTGAAGCCGGGATCTCTTTACACCGGGATCGTAATTAGAGAGTTAGACTGAATTTACAAAATCCAATCACTATGTGGTGATATAAATGTTTGTATTCATATCAACATTCATTCATATCATGAATGTTTGGATTAATTATTTTTATTTTTCAAACGCAGTCGCATGAGCAGCGTGGTGTCTCATGGAAAACAAAGATGTCGCCATACTTACAACAAGCAATATCCTAACGGTCACAAAGCATCATGTACCAGTCATTTCATTCAATCCTCAATCATCGTTCTCGTAGTCATCATGGCCTGCTGGTAAGTTTATTCAAATTACCACATTTTCATAATCATTTCTATGAAAAATTTAATTAATATTTCAATTAATTTTGTGAAACAGAAACATTTCTGCTTGTTTAACTCTATTTATGCCATAATTTTGTACTCTCTTGTTTTATCACTTAAAAACAAGAAAAAGAAGATGGATCCAAACGTACGTTACAACTGTTGCCAGCGAAAAAATACATTAACAAAAGTTACAGACGTATTATTTCCATTCCGTTCATAGAAACATCTGGGAACAATTGTGTATTTTTTAATACTAGGAGGCTTCGCCCCCTGCTCCCTGGCGCTCGCCAACCCCCGGAACTGCTTTCGCAGTTCATTTCGGAATGCTTCGCATTCCAATGCTCGCTTTGCTCGCTCATTGGATACGTTCTTAGCGTCTAGCTTTTGTATACTTCTTTGAATACTGAAGTTCCGAAAACTTTTCACTTTAGAAAATTCTAAACCTGTAAATTTCAATATTAATTTGAAATTGCAAACTGTTCACATATTTTTCTTAATCACACTATTCTAAATTTCAGTTGTTGAGAAAAGTAACTGTTGTAAGTTTTGTTTAAAAGTCTTTCCCACCAGAGTGTTAAAGCCATGTGTTGTAAAACAATATGAAATAGTATTCTGGATAGTAGAGAGAAAGAGAGAGAATTTCCTTAAAAACACAATTGTTAATTTGGGCATTTGGTGATACAACACTTATAGAATTGAAGGATTTGTTACGTCAAGTGCTCAGGTATCTTAATTTTGATCTAGTTGCGCTTCTATGTCATTTCGATTTATGTTGCTAACTTAACTTTCAAAAAATTCTATGGCTGGCAACATCATTTTTATTTTTTAAGTTGTTTATTTTTATTTCTTTTAGAATTCGTTTTTTTTTTAGAGAAATGTTTTTTAACCTAACAGAATTCTTTGCCGACTGTTTTCTCTATGAATGAAGAAAATAAAGTAAATATTTAACTGTTGTGAAAAGAATCTTATTTAGTTGTACAAAGTACTTCAGTCAAAATTTGGGAGCCACGTAAGAGAATTATATATATTAGATCAGAAACACATCATTAAAAGGCAGAATGCTTTGGTGTCTTCAAAACGTAAACAAAACAAAGCAAACGTTGCCACCGGCGGAAAAGAAATACAGCTAAAATTTGGGAGCCACGTAAGAGAATTATATATAATAGATTGTTACTTTCTTCGTACGCAAGCTTTAGATAAAAAAAAATCCTTACTGGTTTTCAATAGACATCTAATCTCGATGTCGATTGCTTAGGTGTGATAATACAAGAACTGAGAGCAGTTGAGCTTTGTTTTATGCATAGCGTTTGCAAAGTAATGAAATTAAATAGGATTATAAGCAAAATTTGTCGTAAATATAAAAGAGAGACGAAATTTACTACTGTGCTTTGGAGGCTACGCAACCTGACGAAAATAAGCCATCTGAGAAGAGAAAAAAATGCCCAATATGTAATTAATATGTTCTTCTTTGAATCATAACCACAATAAGATGTTAGTTAAGCATTTTTTTTTCTTTTCATGTTGAGCCATACAATCTTGATAATGTGTTAGGAAGTATAAAAACCACGTCAATAAACCAATGTTGCATTTATTTTGACTACCTGAAAACCTATGGTAATACTTGAAAACCTATGTTGCATTTATTTTGAGTGCTTGATATTGTGGTTAAATATCTTTAGAGTCTTAAAAGGAGATATTGGCTGTGACGAGCAAGTAGAATGAAATCGATTACAGCATTTTTTGTGTGATATTTATGATTTTCATTTATTTGTATATTCTTAATAGTAAAGAAAGACAAAAGTTGCAATTCAATTGATACAGCATAACAATTTACTAGGTTGATGCAATTAAAAATAATGTTACAACTTGTACCAAATTTTATAGCGTAAGAATGAAGCAACGTAACTTTTGTAAATCAATCTAATAAACACAATTATTTTTGAAGGTGCAGTAATTCGGTTCTATATATTATAGTATAATGTGATTCAATGTTTTCAACAGTGTAATTTTTATTATAGTATTCAATTCATGTGTAAAAAGTGATTGATCGTATTCATATATTGTGTAAATTACTAGCCTGTTGTGGTTGTTAAATGATATTTTCTCCGCACAAAGATTCTTTAGAGATTATTATAAAATACATTAGAATAATTTTAAAATTATTTTAAAACAAGTTCTTAGAAAAAAAATATTACTATTCTTCTTGAATAATAAAAATTGAATTTGTCGTTATTATCAATATAAATGTGTTTTAAAATCTACTATAATTAGGAATCATTTATTATAAAACTTCCCAATAAAGAAAGTTTAAATGAAACACTTATTTCAAGAATTTAGCTGCAATAAAAAATATTTCTTTTTCAAGCCTCATGGCTTTAGCAACATTGTATGTTATGGAATGGCAGAACAGAAGACATTCAGACTTCAGGAGCTCTGTCGTTTTTCAAGTAAAGAGGTAAACGATACTTTCAATATTCCGTATTCTTTAGTACTATTGTTGATTGTCAACATATTGTAGATAGTCAACATATTGTAGATAGTCAACCAAAAGAGTAAATTCTCTCTGATTTATCTTAATAAGCATACCTTTTTTTTTTAACGGATTTAGATTTCTGACCCCTAAAGTATACGGGGTAGCAGCCATCTGGGAAATATGGTCCCAATAATTTATCCAGGAAAATGATCCAAAGCTTGGAACCCATGATGCTAATTTTACTTTTTTGCGTGTTTCACCATATCTCGAGATCTTTTTAAGCGAATGGAAAACTTTTTGCACACAATTATAAAATTTGTTTATCCAAAGATAATTTCACTTAAAAAATAAATTTTAGTAAAGATTTATTAGTTTTCATTATTTTATTTAACAATGGTCAAAAACTTTTTAAGATATGAAACTTTTTAAAGAGCGTAATTTTGCATGGTAAAATACAAAATTTGAGCTCAATCAGTTGAATTGAACCTAAGAAATCAAATTTTTAAAAAGTCGTATATTTAAAATTTAATTTCTCGTTTTTGTGTCTGATTTTGCAGCTTAAAATAAACTATGCAATAATTAATTATCATATTTGAGATCACCCCCTTTAACCATTAAGATTGAGAACGTGAAGATCCGATCATTAGATCAAAAGTTATTCAGGGTGGTCCGATTTTTTTTTTGTTCATTACTGTGCATTGGAAAATATGCTTCAGTTGCCTTTTTTTAGATGAAATTCAATTTTTCCCCTCAAATCATCCCCATTTCTCTGAAAAAAACTGGGAAATGATCAGACAAAAGTAGGAATGTTTCAAAGCATCATTTATAATAACATAACAAAACTTCGCATCAAAAAATGTCTTAGATGCAATTTCTTCGAAGAAAAGGTGTAATTTTACTGTCGAATTTTAATTTTACTGAGCTATATGTTGATACATTAAAACAAAAAATTGCTTAGATAAAAAGGCTATTATTGCTTCATTTGTCTGTTAATAAATTGATGTATACTTACAAAACATTCTATTTTTCAGCACATCTCCAAGAAGTATAAATTTTACGATAGAAGATATTTCAAAGTTTTCTACTTTATTTCCTATTGCAACGCAATCTCAAAAAATTTCTACTATTTTTAAGAAACCAGTCACAGACAGTAAGTATAAAAACTTAAAAATTTCTTAATTTTTCATCCAAAAATTAGATTTCTCCAATGCCGAAATAAAATATGTATGCACAGCTAAACAAAGGAATAAAATACTATGCACAATCCTCTCTTAATATATATTTTTATAATCATCAACAAAAAGGAAGTAAAAAAAAATTTCATTTATATGTGTAACAAATTAAAACGTAAGAGAGGAAATAATATTATCGAAATGTGACTATAATTTAGGAAGTCGCAAACTAATATTTCGATGAGGAAAAACAATGAAGACGATAAAAACAATAAAAGGGGACTTTTTTAAAAAATATACTGTAAATTAGCGTATATGTTTTTCATGCTTTCTTTTTATTATTTCTTATTAAAGCCAATTTAAGTAAAAAATATAATATTTAGTGCATTAATAATATTTGGCTATAAAATACGGCATTGAACACCTGTGTCCTTTTTTGAGCTAAAAATAAACTTTTTGCAAACATGGCTCATAATCGAACAATAATTTTTCAAACTTGCACCTATCTGCAGTTATTTAGATATAAGAGAAACATTTATTCATCATTAATTTTTTTTTAATTTGCAAAATAAACTACTGATCAATTTTTGAATATGAATGGGGAAAAATTTTCAACCTACTTTTTTGGATTTTATATTTTAGAACAAAAATAACTCCGAGAATCTAACAGATACTTTCAGCAACTATTCAACTATTTCAGTATACTATAACTACTTTTAAAATTTAAAAACACCAAAATATATTTTTGATAATAATTAGAGCATCATTGGAAAATGTATATAAAATAGAAACCGGTGCCCTATCTGCGCCATAGGGTTAGTGCGATATGATTAAATATAAACTCATTATAATAGTATACAAAAATTATACAGAATAGTTTTTGATGTAATGTGGCATGCAAAAAGCCAAAAAACTTTGTTTTATGTTTGCATGAAAATGTGTAACGTATTATTAATTCGATGGTATGCATGCCGCGTGTTAATGGATAGTTTATCAGCCGTCATAATTCTTGTATAACTAAACAATGGCGCTCTATTTCAAAACTCCTGATGAGTCAATCCATTAGGATTGGGCCGCAATGTCTCAGGGGATAGAGCGTTCGCCTTCCAATTCGAATACCGGGTTCGAATCCAAGTCGATACGAATTCCGCATCCGACTTGCACGGACCATAGAGCTGACACGAAATATCCTCAGTGGTAGACGAATCATGGGTTAGAGTCCCCTTGCCGTCAGGCTAACCGTGGGATGTTCTCATGGTCTTTATCTCCATGTAACGCAAATTCGGGCTCCATCAAAAAGTTCTCCATGGAGGCAAAATTTCTCCCAATACTCGATCCAGGAGTTCCCTAGTCTTCTGGATTGGCTCAAAACTACAAGGCTACGGAGTAGAACATTAGCAGTCATAAACCCATAAAATTGGGTCGACTGTTCAACGACGGTTATAAGATAAAATCGATTAGGATTGACTCATCAAGCCGCAATGGCTCAGGGGATAGAGTGTTCGCCTTACAATGAGGTGAACCGGGTTCGAATCCCAGCGATGGCAGGTCGATACGAATTCCGCATCCAGCTTGCACCGACTTTAGTGCTGACGTGAAAATATCTTCCGTGGGAGACGGATCATGGGTTAGAGTCCCCTTGCAGTCAGGATAACCGTGGGCAGTTCTCGTGGACTTCCTTTTCATGAAATGTGGGTTAGTTCCATCGAAAAGTCTTGCACGAGGGCAAATTTCTCCCAATACTTGATCCAGGAGTTATAAAATAAAATCCATTAGAATATTCAAAATCTGCAGAACTCTCACACAGCAATTTCATCATGTTAAAATATGTATATGTACGATAAAATGTTGTAGTACGATAAAATCTATATTTAACATCTTCGACACTATGATTCAGTGATTCACAATATAATCTTCAACATGATTGGTTGCTTTTACAGATGCCAAAGAACAAAAGAAACTAAGCACTAGGTCCTATTCTCCCGTAGTGACTTCTAAACCCGATGAAGAAACATTCTACGGAGACTGCGCTTCAAGCGAATGTCCTATTTTTTGCTGTGATCCGTTCGCTGATCTTCACAATGAAGACGACATCTTAGATAAGCAAGATGATGCCATTCCACACGTGGAGATGAAACGAAGTGGCAATAACGTGAAAGTCGAAGGTTAGTAGTTCTTTTTTTTTACTAGTTACTTATTAATATTTATTTTTTATTGCTCTCTTGCCACAAATGTAAAATATTTTATATAAAAAAAGCTGAAATGCTTATAGAGAAATTTTTACTGTTACTAAGAACAGATATGTATGTGTTACTTTAAAAGCAAACAAAATTATTGTATACCAGCAATCTCCATTTTGGAGAATACACATAATATACCATTATTTATATACCGCAATGGGATTAATGTTTTTTTTTTGTCAAGTATTTTTGTAATGTATTTTTCTTTTTCTTTTTTTGTTACCAGACAATAGTCATATATGGATAAACCATAATAATACCCCACCAACAATGTGTGGGCTTTTACCAACACCTCCTAGAAGAAGGAAGGCCTCAGCACGGATCAATTTAGTAGTCCGATGTGACGAAGTTAACTGCGCAGTAGATGAAAAATAAGAAAGATGTCATTACGTTAGGGGTACTAAGCTGAGCAGTGGTTGAAAATACGAAATATGTCATTACGTTTGGACTACTAAAGGATATTTATGGTAACCCGTGCTGAGGCCTGCTCTTTTCCAGTAGGTGTTGCTTTTACCCGGTACTTTTAACGTGAGTTCCCTAAACTCATGATTTTTTAATGACTCCGGGTAATATGACTAAGTAATAGTAATAGCCTTTTTGCCCCAGTTTAGGGATAGTGTAGTGATTTTACCGTTACTTCCAAATTTTTGGAATGATGACAAATACGTACACTAGCACTTCGCTAACTAACACTTATACATACTAACACTTTAACAACATGTACAGGACGTGATCCATCTTATTTCCAAACAAAAATAAGTTGTTAAAAATTTACATTCTTTTAAACAAAATTCAGTTATTTCAAAGCAATTTTTCCCATTGCGCTTGAAATTTTTTATTATCTGATCAAAAGGCAGTTCACAAGGTTTTTTTTCTAATTAGTTTTTATACTTTGAAAGTACTTAAATCTATTTTTGAAACTTTGTACAGTGCGGAAAAAAATATGAAAAAAAATACTTCGAAATCCGTCGCATAGTTCCTGAAAAATCGAATTTTTAATATCTTTTTTTTTTTTTTTTTTTTCAAATTTGATTTCCTAAATCGAATTAGCCACACAGATATCGTTCAATTTTTGTATTTCACAATTTAAAATTACATTCTTTAAAATCATGCAAATTAATAAATAATTATTAAAAATCAATCTTTGTAAGACTATCTTTGGATAAACAAATTTTATAATTATATGCAAAAAATTTTCAAGTCATTTACAATGTTTTGGAAATATGGTGAAATATCCAAAGAATAAAATTAACAAACTGGCCAAACTATTCGAAAATGTTTCCGAGATTGCGGCTACCCCCTGTATTTTGGGGACAGAAATCGTATTCGGTATGTTTATTCAGAAAAAGTACGTTTTGTGTCTTATTTCATAGCTTAAAATAACGTCTGCACTAATTAGCATATACAAGATCAACTGCTCGAACCAGTAAATTTGAGGCTTAGTACATGAAAATCCAATCGATAAATCAAAAGTTATTCAGAATGTTTCTTTTGTTTTTTCACACTGTATATACGCGTCACATGTTTAAGTTGTGCTGTTTTGCTAAGGTAACATCTTTACTTTTAGAATTGAAGACGTTATCTTCTTCCCTGAATCTTACCCATAATTTAAGAAATGATTTTCATGAATCTACTCATTCTTCTAAGGGTTTACATAACAATGACGCATCTAAATCATCACTGCAAAAAATCAGAAAAAGAATGATAGATGCTGATGATGAAAATCTAAATAATGATGAATCTTTCATAACAGGTATTAAAACATTATTTAATTACGCATTAATTTATTATGCACTAATCCAATCCATATGCACTAATCCAACAGCACTACTATGCATAACTGCAAACATTTACAAATTTGAAAAAGTATTGTTTAGAAATGAACGATGTTAGCAAGATGTTACATTTAACGCACAAATGGACACCGGTGTTCCCTAACCATACACTATTAAAATGATAAATATAATAGTTTCCACTTATTTTCACCTAAATTAATACAAAATAATGAAAAAATAATGAAAAATATGTTTAATAAAAATTCTGCATCTAAGGGATAATCCCAACTATCAACTTTTTACTCAAAATCAGCAGCTTCCATTATCTGCGCAACTACTCTTACAGAACAATGTTCTAAGACACAATGCTTTTTTACGCAGTTTAATTTAAACTCAGCAAAACTTCCCAAAAGGTATTTAGTTTCCGCCATCCTAACTTAACTAGTTGACACCTGGCTTTTACCTATTAAACAAGTTCAAATTATGGTCAAAATTTTCGAGGTTTGACTTCCTACATTCGCAGGAAATTCTGTTCTGGACTATATTATCGTTACTTAGAATTATTATATCATAAAAACTTGCTTTACCCACAATAAAGTGTTACATTAAAATGTGTTTCCGTTCAAACTAAACCGTATCATTGTGTGAAAGTAGGGATAATTAGTTTGCAAGATGATATGTTTTGGTTATTACATACCCTCCAACTTATGAGGATTTTGAAAATAATTCTTTCTAGTGGTAGTGAACCAAAGTAGAAATTTTTAAAGCAAATGGATCTCTCATAAAACTTTTATCAGAATTTAAGAATCTAGCCATATGGCCTGCACTTTTATAAGTAATAGTGGACAAGTTACGCTAAAATTAATTTTTTTTAAATATTAAGACATTAATTTTGCTACCGTCAGAAAAGAAGATTTCTGAAACTACGGAAATTCCGTAGCAGTTGGAGGGTATGTTATTAAGATGGCAATAAATTTGAACTACATCTAACAGGACTACCAACTTTCTACGCTTTGTGGAAAAATTTATTCTAGTGGTAACATATTGCATGGATTCATACTTAAAAATAACATTTTTAATAACAGTAACAACTTTTTAAAGAGTTGAAATTTTAATTTCGAAAAACAATTCGTGATATTCTCCAATAATATGATACTGTTTGGCAAAACGCTGCTATAATAACATTTAATAGGAAATTTTATTGTTCTCTTCAATTTGTGAGTGATTCCAAAAAATGCCTATTGATTGCATTAATAAAAGTTTTTTTTTATATAAAAGAGAATAACTGTTAACGTATAATTTCAAAGGTAATTGATGTCATTTTTAAACTAGTCATTTATCCTTTAGTTACATTTTATCAAACACTTAATTTATTACTTTGAAAACTACTACCTATTTAACTAATGGCACTTAATTAATATATTCTGATCTTTGTAAGATGTTAATTTATGCCAAGTTTCCGTTTATATTAAACCATTAGATAGTGAAATAATGTTGTGGATAGCTTCATTTGCCCGATAATAGATTTTAATATTTCGCTGTATTGAAGGTGGAAAAGGAACTTAAACGCATTATAGTTCATCACGTTCCAAAATTTGCAACAGTGAATGATTAGTTTCATTTTTGAATAATCTCATCTGTTGCAATCACCAAATATGGTAAAGTTTTATTTTTCATATTAATAAGAATTTTTTTTCTTCTCTTCTACAGATTATAATACGAAAGCTCTTCTGCACATTGTGGAATTAAATACAACACTCACACCTGAGCTGTGTTCTGAAAAAAGGTTAGATGGAACATCTGCCATTTACATTTACTGTCCTATTTACATATCAAGACATTTTCCTCATCCGAATGTTACTCTTCAGTTTAGGTAAAGACAATTCTTTATAAATACAATAGAACTTTTCTAATTTATTAATAAGTACAAGAGAACTCACCTGATTTATTTATAAATACCATAGAACCTTAAAAACCTAAACCTCGTTCATCCGAATGCGTCTTTTAAACGACGCCAATTATAAAGTTTTTTATCTAACCCGAACACATATTTGCTTTTTCAATTTTGAAAGCATTTTTATTTTATAACTGACGTTGAACAACCGGTCCAATTCTGAGTTTACGACTATCAATATTCAATTCCATATCCTTGTATCTTTGAACCCAATGCAGAAGACAAGAGACATTGGGATCACGCCTTTAGACAAACTGACCTTTGATGACTTTTTGATTTAACTAACCTACATATGCATTACAAGGAGAGGAAAATCAAGAAAACTTCCCATGGTTAGCCCAAAGGCATGGGAATTCCAATTCATGACCTATCTACTATTGAAGATGTTTTACGTCAACATTGTGATCCGTGCGAGAACAGAATTCGTATTAATCAGTCATCCCTGGGATTCGAACCTGGTTTACTTTATTGGGAAACGAAAGCTCTATTCCCTGAGCCACCGCAGTGCAATTTCAATAGCATACTGTGTTAAGTTTAATAAATTTAAAGTTAAACTTCGTAATATTTTTGTTTTTAACACCTCTCAGGAAAAAGAAGGAAATGAAATGTATCTTCTTTGTTATAGATATCTTGTATCAACACTTAAAAAACGTACTTCACTTTGACAGGAAAGCTTCCAACTTGTTTGAATCCAATCATTTAAATTTCTTTATACTCTTTTGTCAATTTTTTTTTTCAAACTGTGAGAGCAGTTTTGAATAAAAGCGTGCAAAAAGGAAAAAAAAGTATTTTTCAGACTTATTGTTACTGTATTGTATACTTGACTGTTTCTGTTACAAACAAACTTTTTAACATTAAACTATTCAATGAAAGCGTTGAACGATCTGGATTAATTTTGATTGTATATTAGTTACCCGATTATATATTAGTGATTATATATTAGTGACCCAAAAGCCGCATGCGGCTGCGGGGCACCAGACTTAAGATAAAATAATTATGAATGCTTAAACAGTGCTAAACACTGTATTAAACACAAACTCAAAAGTGAAAACAATCAAAAAGCAAGAACGAAAATTCCTGGAACAACTCAGGGTCGTTGAATGTCCATTTATCCGAAGAAATTTAATCCTAATGAGGGGGTAATGAGATGATGGTCTCGGTTTCATTACAACCAACGAGAAACATGATTGATTCTGTTTATCATCATTGTCATCATCATATTTGGCACGTCAGTCCCGTCTATCCAGGATAAGGTAAGGAATTATGTTGAAGATTCCTTAGGACATCTTTTAACCTGAACTGTCAGTTTTCTAGCAATATGGACACATTATAAAGATTAATTTTTATCTTAGGAAAATTATTTTTTATTCAGAAATATCGCTTTTATCGTAAGGAATGTGTCCTGATGAAGACCTTTTCTTTTTCTCATTAAAAGTTTTAATATTTTATTTTATTCTTCTTCTTTGTTTATATATATATATATATATATATATGTAATATTTATTTGTATCAATTACTATATTCATATTTATTAGAACTGAAGAGGATGATACCGTCCAATATTGTGGTGGAAGCCATTTTATATCTTGCCCGCGAGAAATATCAGATGACGATAAAGCACTCGAATCCAATAGGATATTTAAAAGGGATATAATTTCACAGGTAAGAAAGATATCAGGCTTGAACTATGAACAATGAGGAATGCATATTTATATTTAAATATATGTTACTAAAAATTAAGAAAAATTGTAAACTTGGTCGGGTTTAGACATTTGCTATAATTTTTTACTCTACAAAGCCACCAATGGTAAAGAATTGCTCTTGCTTTTTAGTGTTGAATTTAACATATTTCCCGTTTTAATTTAGCGGCATTTATGACTTTACTCAGAAAATCATCGAAACGTTCTTTTTAATTAAAAGATAAATATAACACTAAATAGACAAAAAGCTACATATTTATAATAAAATTAAAGAACTTTCAAAACTCCTGCATCATAAATGTATCGATATGAAATTTAATCAAAAGATAGGTAATGATTTCAAACATATAATGGGTCATTTAAATAAAATAAAAAACGATTTAGATGCAAGAAAGGGTTGATGAAATAAAAGTAATTTAAGAAATACAATTAGGGGGATAAACTAGATTTAATAGTCGTTTTTTGAAAAATGTTTTAGTCTTTGGAAAATTTGCAGAAGTTGAATTCTGATACTATACTTACTCACTTAAATTTTCAAATTATAAGAAAATAACCCTATGTCTGGTCAATCAGTATTTTTTTATTTCAATAATATTACAAAGACATTAATTTACGTCTTGGCAGAGTACAACAATTTTATTAATTTCTGATTGAATAAAAACATTAATTAACAAGTTGAAGGTTAGAAATTAAAAATTATTTAACTTGCCGAGATTTAATAGTATTTTTCATCCTGATCATAATTCTAATGAGAAAATAAAAATGAATACTTTTTCTTTTGATATTTATTGTTTGACATCATACTAAATTTCTGGCTAGGTTCTAAACATGAAGTCGATATTTCTTGATAAAATTTCGAAAGATGGCAACGACAAGCATAAAAATAATGGAAAGCTGTAGCTCTAGTATATTTGGCGAAACCGTAACAGAGTCACCTAGTGAATAAATTTGGAATTAACGTTCCTGAAACGTAAACGATTTGAGACGCGATAGATGGAAAAGATTAATTGCTAAGATGTAAATCACAAATAGGATTAGTACGAATAGTCGATTGGTCAATGTCTATGATTGCAGATAATCAATAATCATAATTGCTGAAAATTATAAATAACGGTTACATACAATCATAATTACTAAAATTCATAGTTAGCGGTTTCAAGTAATCATGATTGCAAATCACTGACTACTTCAACATGATGTCAAAATTGAACATTATACAATTGTATTTTACTTTTTCTCTTTTTCGATTTCTATTTCATTCTTTTTTCAACTTAGTTGTTCTTCCAATTTTAATATATACTAAAAAGATGTGTGGTTTTGTGTACAGTGCTCAAAAATTATGCGAAATTTGAATCTAATTGATCGAATAGTTCTTGAGAAATGAAAGTTTAGAAATTCGGCTTTTTTGAAATTTTCTAACTCAGAAACTATGAGACTGATTTCGTTCAATTTTGTATTTTATTAATTAAAAAAATTTCATAGTTTAAAATGATGTACCTTGCCATTCAAAATATTTTCTACTATCATGAAACAAAATAATAAAAACAAATTAAGTTATAAAAAATTATTTTTTACATGAAACGATTTAATTAGAGGAAGGAAAACTATAACTGTATTATTATTATTATTATTATATGTAGTAATACTATAACTTGTTAGTATTATTACATTGCCTTTATACTTGCAATTATTATTAAATTTTAATTTTACTTGTAATGATTATTTCGTTGCAATTATACTTTTTATTATTATAATTACATTACAAATATACTTGTAATTATTATTACATTGCATTTATACTTTCAATTAAATTACATTGCAATTACACTTTTGATTATTATTACATTGCAATTATACTTTTAATTATTATTACATTGCAATTATGCTTGTAATTATTATTACATTGAAATTATACTTTCAATTATATTACATTGCAACAACACTTTTGATTATTATTACATTGCAATTATACTTTTTAACTATTATTACATTGCAATTATTGTTACATTGCATTTGTACTTGCATTTATTATTACATTGCAATTATACTTGTATTTATTGTTACATTGTA
The DNA here is from genome assembly GCF_043381705.1 of Parasteatoda tepidariorum. NCBI lineage: Eukaryota > Metazoa > Arthropoda > Arachnida > Araneae > Theridiidae > Parasteatoda > Parasteatoda tepidariorum. The sequence goes on along the minus strand of NC_092209.1, from coordinate 42,144,503 downwards.
ACTATATTTATAATTATTACTGCATTGCAATTATACTTTTAATTGTTATTGCAATTATACTTTTAATTATTATTGCATTACAATTATACTTTTGATTATTATTGCATTACAATTATACTTTTGATTATTATTACATTACAATTATACTTATAATTTTTAATTACATTGCAACTACACTTGCAATTATTGTACATTGCAATTATACTTGCATTTATTGCAGCATTGCAATTATACTTGTAATTATCAATACATTGCAGTTATACTTACAACTCTGGTGTACACTACACAGGCTAGTCTCAGATCAATTTATAATCCATTTGAAGCCTTTCTCTAGTTTACGCCAAAATACTTTTTTAATTGAAATATGGATGAATTATAAAAAGATTAATTTGTCTTGCAGAGTCATTCCTGGCAACTACCTGTTGGTTCCTTTATCCGAAGTCGATATCGCTTCCGGTTGCTGTCTCGAGAATTCGTTACGGAGCAATCAGTAAGTTTTCTTACAATTTTCTACTACATAAATTCTACGTCATTATACACTGCATAAATGAATACTATCTTTATTTAAATCCGCATTATTATGAGATTGTCATATCACTTCTAGCTACGTTAGATACAGGGACTCTAATTAAAATCTCTGTATCTACCGTAGTTAGAGACTATAGAGTAATTGACATAATCAAAAAGTAGTTTATTTATCTGACAAAACTGAATCTTACATTCAGGAAAAATTTCTTTAAGTTTTTTCCAATAAATGAATTGATTTAGATTAATCTTATTCTTAATTGATCTGATGGACTCCAATAATGATTTGTCTGACGTTGATAAATATTTTATTTTATTTTATGTACATTCTAATCATTACATTGAGTTTAATTTCTTATTATAAATTATTATTTTAGGTCTGTTCCTACGATTCAAACTACCGTCCTTTCACTGAATATATTTTGACATTCCAGAGAAAATGTGACAAATGAAGACGTATTTTTTAATATTTATACTGACCAAAATGCCATGTATATAAAGAAACAAGCATCTGATTTCAAAAAAGGAACTATTCTTTTGAAATATAATATCTTAATTTATATACAAGTATTAACGTGAAATAAAAAACGTCGGACAGCACCAAAACAGTATTAAAACATTTTTTAAACGACGTTTCTAAGAAATTTATGAAAGAAATGACTCTGAAATATCTCTGACGATATTTTCTTTTATTTAATTTTTTTCAAATGTCATTAATCAATGAAATATTGTTATTGAAAAAGAATATAATTGTATCAATAATTAATAGAATAGTATTTGCTATAGGATATTATGTTTTGCAATTTTAATTAATAAAATCAACCGTACTTATTGGGCTCTTTATTTTGTGTTGTGTACTTTTTCACACTCATTCAATATAGACAACAAAAAAGATATCACGTTGTGTTCAGACATTCTGTTTAATGAAATTTCTGTTCAATCAAATTTCGACATTCATTCAATATAGACAACAAAAAAGATTTCATGTTGTGTTCAAACATTCTGTTTAATAAAATTTCTGTTTAATCAAATTTTGATAAACGAAACTGCAATATGCATACGTAAACAGATATGGATTATATAAATGTATTATGTAAGCACATATGGATAATAAGATAAAAAAACTAATTTTTATAAATTAATTTACCTTTGTTTATTCCATTTTGTTTCATGCGACGTATATTTTAAATCAAATCATATAAGCAAGGTTAAATTAATATGATGATCTATGCAAAATGCACTAGCAACGTAGATTGTTTACTCATATATAGATTTCTTTCATATGCATGTTTGCTTGTTTATTTAAATTTCAATCTGCTTTTATTTATTTATTGAAATTATATAGATTTACAGGCTTGTGTGCTTATATAGGCTAATAAACCTTTGTCAAATAGATGGACAGATCGAACATGACAGAGAACGACAGCACGGAGATACAACCAAGATAACAGCGGGTTTCGAACCCGCTACCTCCTCACTTTGTGCAGCGTTTGTCGAGCGATACCACTCGGCCAAGAAGGCTCCTCAATCTGTTTTTCTCCTTCTCTGATTTCGAGGGTGTGAAGTATTGGTCCTCGTTAAACTGTTCTACCGTAAAGTGCTCGACTTCGCGGGCAGGTCGTCAGACTACCGAAGCGGGGGTGCCATCTCCTCAGCAGAGGATCAAAATTGTGATGGCATGTTTTCGGATCATCCTCAGGGATGTTTCCCAGACCGTCGCCAATAGCCCATTGTGCAGCTCTAGTGCGACGAAAATGAACAAATCAATCAACCTTCTCTGATTAAGGGTAAGCAGGATATAGTTAAAATCCTGGCAGCAGGGTATTATCTTTCTTCAGAACACTCATGAAGCGTGAAAGTAGCACATTCGATTCCCACCGCGCACCGGTTTAGGTTCTGTATCTCCCCTTTATAATGACTTTCTATAAATTATGCTTTCTCCCTTTCAATTTCACCAGGTAGATCTTTGAACAAAGCATGAAAACTTATTAAGTTGAGATAGCCTGGCAGGTAAGACATTAGTCCCATGTCCGAGAGGTGGTGAGTTCGATCCCCGCCAGCCAAAGACTGCCCGTGTGCAAAATGATGACTGAAGCACGCTAAATCTGTCGGGGTCTCAAAGTCCTCCAAGCTCCCATAACTATCTCTGGGGGGTACTATATCGGAGATTGATCGTGTTCAAATTCAGGTCAAAATTACAATCTGCGGATGGATAGTGTGGGAATGTGACCTGCCAGTAAAACGGGATATGACGTCCGCATGTCGTCTCCGGAACATCCTCAGGGATATTTCTCAGACCGTCACCAATAGCCTATTGTGCAGCTCCAGTGCCACGTGAAGCAAAAAAAAGTACCGTACAGTACAAATTATGATATGATTAAATATAGGCCGGATGACTGAGAGATTAAGGTGAGAATTTAAGGCAGAAATACCTGTTAATTTTGCCCTGAAGTCATTGTAGAACCTCAACGCTTGAGACAAGTCTTCAATAAACGCTTAGATGAAGTACAACCAACTTTATATTTCCACGACCAGAGAAACTGTTAAGCTAAGGCCCCGATAGAGAAGTTTACAAGTTCGTAACCAAAAGTCACTGAAAAACTTTAATGCAAACATGCAATGAGCACAGAAGCACATGAATGAAGTTAGATAAACTTTATTGGACTTCTTAATGACTTTAATGAAAGCATACTTAGCTTAAGCTGAATAGGATTATAGTTGAACACAGCCGAACATTGAAAAACGATAATAGGGCTTTTAACACTAAAATAAACAATTATTAAAAATTTCTTTGTTAAAGCAGGTCTTGTAATAAACAAGCTCAACTACACGCAATAATAATTTAATTAATCTCCTGTAGCAGATTAATACCTACTATTTCCTTCATTTGTAAAAATTAAATAAACAGAAATAACACAGAATATTTAATAAATAAATTAAAGGCAACCAGATATAATAATTTTAACCACTAATGCTTCAAATATCTTCCAATTTATAAGTTAACTTCGAAGTAGTTTGCTTCAATAAACTGTTCTGTACAAAGTCTGTTAAAATATCTCTGACCTCAGAATTTATGGCTTCTTTCAAAGTGGTTTCAAGCTCTCTTCTAATCTCTGCCATTGATTCTTCTGAAGTTATTTCAAGACCTTGAACATCAACAGTCATGTCATTAACCTGAGACATTTCAATTTGTGGATCAACAGGTTCTGATTTCGCTAATCGAACACGCATGTACAATGGCTCTTCTGTTCTCAGTTCACACTCACCAGTGTTCTTCAGCCCCTCAAGTTCTGCAATAATTGTGCAAATCGCTCTTAAGCGACCCCACTTAAAAAACATCACTGGACATCCACCTTGTTCATCTGATTTAGCATCCTCAATGAAACTAAAATCAGATAAACCAAAGAGCGATAGTCTTTCCACATAAATATTAGTCTGTCTTGATCTTACTGCAGATCTTAAGGGCACTGAAAATTTCAAATTGCCCATTCGATAGGGCTCTTGACCTTTCGCAAATAGGGCCCGGCTAGTTCTTTTCACCAGATCAGCAGGATCGAAGCAGGACTGGCCATAGTTTGGGCTGACTTCCATTAAGGCCATCTTCATTTTTCGCCCTCTAATTTCAGGCACTCTGCGATAGATTTCGTTGGGGCTAAAATATACACCTCCAAATTCTGAAAAGAAAAGAAGAGAAAGTAGAAACAATATAATAATATGTGCATGATACTGAAGGCTTCTGTAACAATTTAGTAATTTAGGAAATTCGAAACACAAATCAAGCAAAAATGAAAAATTTCTACAGATATGTCTGTTAGCAAAACAGCACTTCATCAGGGAACACACTGTCTGCCAATACACAGATTAAGATTTGGCAATTTATTTATCATTATTATATTATTATTTTGATTTGGTTATTCTAACTGTAACTATATCTTTATTTATTTTTCTTATATATGGGCGCTTCATTATTAGTTCTGGGGATTCCCTAGCCGCGCGGTATCGCCCGCCAAACGCAGTGTGAATCGTGGAGGTGGTGGGCTCGAACCCCGTCGTAACCCTGATGTATTCTTTGTGATGTCCTTCTATAAATTGTTCTATATGTCCTTCTAATTGACAAGGGTTTATAAACCTAAATTGAGCAAACAAGCCTGCAAATATATGTAATTTCAATAAAGCAATTAGTCCTCTGTGTACTTTTTGAATTGTACTTGCGTATCGTTAATTTTTCATTGTATTTGCACTTCAATTTTTGAATTGCTTTTTCGTATTTATCCATTATGGGGCGACGGTGCGCAGTCAGTTTTTGGTATTACCACTGACGACAGAAAGGCTCCTGTGTGTTGCAGACAGCGCGTCCTCTGGTGAAGTGCTGTTTTACTAACATACATATCTTTAGAAATTCTTCTGTTTTTGCTTGATTTGAGTTTCTAACTTTCTGAATTATTAAAATAAGACAAATTTGGTTTTAGTTGCTTTTAGCGCCTTTCCATTTTGACTTATTATTTTAAACGGTATTTTCTTATTTTGTCTTTTTATTTAATTTGCGTATATCAGTTTCATTCTTTGATTAGAGGCTTCTATATTAACTTTCTGAGGTCTAATATATGACCTCATCAGTCCCCAGAACAATGAATCTTACTCATCTTAGAGTACTGACCAATATTGCCTAGTTATTAGGATGTTATACAACGGGAGAAACTCTTGATGGCAAATTCTGCTTAACAATATTGGTCTCTTAAAATTTAAAGATTAAAAAAAAGTGAGTTCAAATAAACATAGGATAAACCATGAAGTTCCAAATGCCGAAAATATTTTTTTCAAAACATCGAAATGCAAACTAATTATTGCTGGATCACTGCGTAATCCTGATTTATTCTGCAATTGTTAGTCTGCATTTTGATTATTTGAAAACCTTTTTCAGCACTTGAAACGTCATGGTTTATTTTAGGTTTACACGAACTAATTTTTTCTATATTTTGAATTTTAAAATACCAGTGGAGGTGGAAGAGAATTGAACACAAAGTGTTTCTCCCGTAGTATAGCGTCCTCTAAAGCTTAGAAGAATTGTAAAATTCAAAATATTATTTTACTGTTATGTTTATGGATAATATTGTTTTTTCATCTTAAAAAGAATTACTTTCTTCGTTATCCTGTATATTATGTTTCCCCAACAAAACATTTTATGCAAAATATGTATAAATTTTATACGGCCACATAAAGTTCGTTGGCTATGAAAATCATGGCAAATCTTTACTTGAATTTTTTAACTGTTATTTAGTATAACAGCTCCGTAATCTTCGCCTTTATATATTCTTATAATTCTTGTGAAATGATTAGTCTAAAAATTGTACAATTAATTTATCAGCGTGGAAGAAATTAAACTCACTTGAAATCTATCAAATCTATAGAGATAAAAAGGGAATGAATAATATTCGAACCAGTTTGATTGCCTGGTTAACTTCTCTCTATCACAGTAATCAGACAAATTGTAATGTTTTCATCAAATGAAATTACCATAATAATATTTCGTTTTTTTTTCCCCTTATGAATGCACATTTTTACTTAATTTTTAACAAGGATTCTAAAAATATATATTAAAGTCGGTAATTACCGAACACCTTATACAGTATCTTGCTGTGTAAGTGAAATAAAAAATAAGTAATTTTAGCTTTAAGTTCTACTTTTGGATTTATAATGTAGCTACTCAAAGTGAGTTAAATATGTAAAAACTACTGACTGTAATTGCAAAGCTTAATCTGTACTGATTAAATACTTTAGCCAGTGATATTTTAGCAATTTTTTGAAAAATAAGACTTTGAATATGCAAAAGTTACAGTAAAAATAAAAAATCTGAATAAGTAGAAATATCAACTTTCGAATAAGTAAAAATATTATAAAGCTGTTTGCAAAGCGTCTTATTTTTTATTCAAAATTACCATATTTAAAGACGTGGCACTCAGGTATTTTTTGTGTTTTTCTTTCAATTAATTCGTAACCTTTTCAATTAAAACAATTTTTCAAAAATTGATTTTATTCAAAAGATTATATTGAATTTTCAAAAAAAAAATTTCAGAAAAAATTGTTGAAGAAAAAATATTTTCTACATAATATTGCGAGGTTTATCAGCACAATTCAAAAAGAAGAAAAAAGTCGCCATGAATAACTCTTCATCAAGTGATCTAATTTTAAAATTTTAAATACAAATCTTCGTATTTCAAAAGGAACTATTGTAATTATGGTGCCTTTTACGGTTTTGGTTATGAAACTGCTCCTTCCGTGTGCAACTTTATCGCATTGTTTTAATAAACATACAAGTTTTATACTTTATTATATTCATGTATTTTTTTACAAAATATATTCTTGTTTTTAAATCTAAATAAATGGGGAATAAAATCTAAAAAGTTGAAATTTCAACACTTATTTATTTATTTATTTATTTTGGTGTTTCGGGGCACCATATCTTGATCATCAAACAGTTTTGCATAAAATTATAAGACTTGCTCTCAGTAATTACTTACTCAAAGATAAATAAATCAAAAAAATTATTGTTTATTGTTTTTTTAAATAGCCTTGTCTTATTAATTATCAAGAAATATTTGAATTGCGAATTGTAAAATATTTCAAATCTCGTTCCCTACATAATACGACTTAGAAACTTGAAATTGTTAAGTCGTGTAGAAAAGTATACAGATGGAATGAATGTACAGGGATGGAAGTACAGGGATGGAATAAAAAAAATTAACATTAGAATATTTTTCCGTGAATAAAATTTATTCGTGAAACTTTTAAACGTGTTTTTGAAAAAATAACATGCGGGTCAGTCTTTAGGCAGCAGAAATGCAACTAAAGAGTTGAAATTTGGCATGATAAAAGAATCACATTTGTTTATGTGATGTAACATTGTTTACACGAGTGAACATGAGTTTTTTTTTTTTCTTCCTCTTCTTCTTTTCCAAAATTCTAATTTGTTCGAAAGTTATTGCAATTTTAAGTGCGTTATCGCAAATTTTTCCTCTTTCTCTTTACGATACAAATTACTCTACAGCTCAAAATCTATAAGATTTAGATGCTTAAAATTACGAAGGTGTGTGGCAAAAAGTATAGAGAGTACGATAGAGTAAAGAAATTTCTGATTCGACTATTAGTTCGAGAATTATTAACTGTTTAATTTGCTGCAAAAAAAAAAGAAACATATTGGTCGATTTACTATCCGCTGAAATGCAACTTCAGAATTGAAATTTGACGTGATGATAGTCGTGATGACTGACGTGATGATAGATTTTATTTTATATTATAACCGTCGTTGAACAGCCTACCCAATTTCATGGGTTTATGACTACTTACGTTCAACTCCGTAGCCTTGCAATTTTGAACCAATCCAGAAGACAAGGAAACTCCTGGATCAGTACCCCCAGAGGTATTGATTTGTTGTGGGAACATGGAGGACTTTGAGACTCGACAGATTTAACGTGCATCAGTCACCATTTACTACACGGGGAGTCTTCGGCCGGCGAGGATCGAACCCACGACCTCTTGGATATGGGCCCAGCGCCCTACCGACCAGGCTATCCCGGCCTATGATAGATTGATGTGATGATCATAATTTTAACCAGAGTTTTTTTTTTTCGAAATTCCTTGGTTGGTTGGTTGGTGTTAATTTACGTCGCACTAGAGCTGCACAATGGGCTATTGGCGACGGTCTGGGAAACATCCCGGAGGATGATCCGAAGACATGCCATCACAATTTTGATCCTCTGCGGAGGGGATGGCACCCCCGCTTCGGTAGCCCGACGACCTACGTGCGAAGTCGAGCACTTTACGGTAGCACAGTTTAACGAGGACCAATATCACACACCCTCGGTCCCTACGCAGACTGATCCAAGTGGTCACCCACCCGCACACTGACCGTAGCCAGTGATGCTTGACTTCGGTGATCTGCTGGGAACCGTGTCTTAACGATCAGTCCACTGCGGGACTTCGAAATTCCTACTTGTTCGAAAGTTATTGCAAATTTAAATGCTTTTTCTCGTTTTCTTTTTCAACTTTTTTTGGTTCTAAATATCGATTTATCTATTTTTCTAGAAAAATTATTTTTCCTTCATGAGATTTTATTTTTTTATTTCGTAAGCTCGCGTTCGAGTAGATGTCAATCAAAAGTAGCAAAAGATAGGAAGAGAGAGAGAGATTACATGTTGCCAGATAAAAATCTTAGCCTTAGTTGTCAGATTTCTAACTAGTGAAATTTTTAAAAATTAAGAAAACTTAATAAATAACGATAAAAACCGTTCCCAATTTGAATTATTAAAAATCTCTTCAACACGTACAATTATTTCTCATTTATGTCCTCTTATTGAGTCTCACAATCTGTGTTCCTTCTATCTAGGTAATCTAGGTAATTCATTCAAATCTGGGTAATCATCCAATTTGTTTGATTAAAAACATTGACAAAATGCCCTTATCTTCTTCGCAAAAGTCCAATTTTTTAGGTGAACGAAATTTAAAAAAAATTCTTATGTTTGCTAAATATTTACAGAAAGATTAATTTTTTCTAATTTCTTTCTCGCTATTAACTTTGATGAATTTTAATTTATGATGATTCATAAAAGTTTTCCGTATTTGCTTGAAATATTGAAAGACATATACTCACCGCCCTCTACAAATGATGCCCATGTCTTATATATGATTACAGTAACTGAATTTTTCGAATCCAAATTGCACAGTGTTTTTATGGGAAGTTAAAATAAACAATTATGAAAAAGAAGCAATTACGGAAGTAGGTGAGTGGAGCGAACAGGGGATGGAGTCTTCTAGTTTATTAAAAAAAAAACTATAAACATTCGGTATAACTTCAAAAGACGCCAGTATACGAGACGTGCATATAAGCAATACATTTTAATACAATTATTGATTATGCAATATTATTGATCCTTTAATGTATTTGATAACATATTGAATGATTATCAATTAATGAAAGATTAGGGCTTCTAACGTTTTATTATTATTATTAATTTTTATGCATTTATTATAAAATTTGTAATAGTTAAAAATTTGTAATTTTTAATTTCGGTCATTCATTTATGCTTACGCTGCACATTTACTTACTTACGCAACAAAAACGCAATAAGACTATAAAGCAGCATTAATTAAACATAATTATTTAAACAACATAGTTTAAGGATTTTACCGAAATTCAATTTCTTCTCTTGCCTGACATCTGTTTATGAACATTAATTACTTCCTAACTTTGTTTTCTTATGATTCTTTCTTTTCTTAGGATCCATTAAATATTCCTACGAACAATTATTTTTTGAATACGTACAATGTAGTAAAAAGAAATAATTCCCAGATTAACGTTTAGGTCAGTTCGGTTCTTATTGATCGTAGTTTTGCACAAGTTTCAATTTTTAAACAATGTAATACAAAATTTGAACGATATCGATCAAATAATTCCTGAGAAAAAAATGTAAGAATGCGATTTTTTTTTAAAAAAAATTCATTTCTTAAAATCCCTTTCGATTTCGTTCAAATTTCGAATTTTGTCATTTAAAAACTGTTTTGTTTAAAATGATGCAATAATTAATTCACCTAACGATGCAAATTTTTTTCGATATTTCCAATTAAATAATTATTAATAACCATTTTTTTTCATGAAATTATCTCCAGTAAACTAGCATCATAATTACTTGATTAAAAACTTCATTCGCTTCAAAAAAAAATTATAATTGGAAATAACAGTCATGTTTCCAGCGCTCAAAAACTAATTTTTGAGCACTTGAAGCATGTCGACTGTTACTTCCGTTTTATTTTTAAAGCGAATGACATTTTTAATTAAGTTATATATTACTGTTTCAGTTTCTTGGGATTATTTATTTAAGTATTATAACTGTGCGTTTAAAAAAAAAAATTATATATATATTTAAGTAGATTGAGATTAAGTCAGAGACCTAGTGAAATTCGTAATAAAAAAAAATCAACATTAAAGGGTAAAAAATAATGATAGCTCTCTCTTGGCGAAACTATTCTGACTTGAGGATTTTAAAAAAAAAAAAAATTTTATTCAGAGAAAGTACAATTTTGTGTCTGTTTTCGTAACTTAGATTATCGTTTGCACACAAATTAACTGACATAGTTAAGGATAAACTCTCTAATTAATCAGATTGGCATTTAGTAGATGGAAGAAGAAGAAAAAGTTATTCAGGTTTATATCTTTTTTTATTTGGCTCCCTGTATTAACATAAAATTTCGAAACATTATTTTATGTGATAATATTTAACACAATAACATTTATTAAAATGTACAGGATCTTTTAAGTGACGAAAATTTTAATAAAATTTTAATTTTGTAGAATAATGCATGAAAATAACTTACGACTAAATCGCATAATACTAGGAAAACCATCATTACTATCAAATCGCATAATGCCAGAAGAATATTGTAGTTGAATACAAAATGTCACCAGAAGAATATTCAACAGCATATTCTCAACATTAAGAAATAACAAAATGGCGATGTATCCAAATGCATTTAGGTATCTGATATTTCTTTATCACAGAAGAAAATTCTTATAAGAATCAAATTTACGGAGAAGAAAAACTCTAAAACGTAAAAAAAGAGGAAGTTAACCTTCCGTTTTGTCGCAATGGGTAAAAATTCTAACTCACTTCCGCGCGAAATTAAGTTTGAAAATGAATCAAGATTTTTAAGTCTATAGGAAATGACAAATTGTAATTTTGTGAGAAAAATATATAAATTTAAGTAAATGTCAGTGTAGGGTGATCCCCGTATTTACGGAAATGTTTTAAATGGGTTGCAATGTGGTTTCAACAATCTTTATATCTTTTTTGTGGTTTGTTATTGCTCGTTTTTTTGTAATAAAAATAAACTTACATTTCCATAAATATTGAGAGATCTATTTTTGGACGAAGCACTCTATAGAACTTTTTTTTTTTTTTTTACACTTTCCAACTGAATTTTTTTGAAACAGAAAAAACATTTTTTAAAAAAGAATTTTTGAAATTTTACTTTTCTTTCCCCCTCCAAAATAAACGAATTCTACTTGTTAATTGTAACAATAATCCTTTTTTTTTATCCTTTTATATAAAAAAAAATTGAAAATTATCACACCACAACAGTAAATAAATATATTTCGCACAAAACTATAATGTGCAAAGGTAAGTACTTTAATACATGTAAGACATATTTAATAATTTTTTAGGTGAGAAATGGTGACATTCCAAACTTTAAAAGACATTTTTCATAGTCGCGACCAGTGCACACAAATTCGATTTGAACGATGACTTACATTGCATTTAACGATCTTAATTAGCGAAATGCAGAAAATTCGCGAATCTGAGTCACGATTTTTTCTGCCGATGGTTAGAGATTCTCGAATCTTTTATGACTTCCGGTGATTCCCTTAAACCGAGACAAAGCAATCGTTCAGATAATTCAAAAATGTTGCATTTATAGGTCTGGAATAGTTGTTTTATCTTCTTTTTTTTTAAGTCAAATTTATATTTGACTTAATCACGTATTTCGAAAAGTATTAGACTGACTATTCGCAAATCAACAAATCTATTTTGTTCAGATCGAAATAGTGAATCCATAAAAAATGGGATGACAGCATTTAGTAAAAACAGCATCCGTAATCAAAAAATTGCACTGGCCAAAAATTCTCTTAATTCTGATAAATGTTTAGGCAAGGAATTCTACTGAATCAGCAACTTGAAAGTTTCTCTCTTTAGAATTGAAAGACTTAGTTTGAAACATATCAAAATTGATATTTTTAGATAACTTATAGGTTGAATGGAAAAAGCATACAGACAAATATTGTTCAGTATTTGGGTTGTTTAAGTGCCCTTAATAAAATATTTTTCAATGTGTGTCGTAGTACAAATAAGATAGGCTAATTTACAGTCCAGCTGCCAAAGCCGTTGTGACTCAGCGGATAGAGGGTTCACCTCCAATGACGTGAACCGGGTTCGAATCCCAGCGATGACTGGTCGATTCGAATTCCGCACCCGTTGGGTTAGAGTCCCCTTACCATCGTATTTCGTGGTATTCCTCTCCATGTAACACAAATGATGGTGAGTTCCATCAAAAAGTCCTCCACGAAGACAAATTTCTCCCAATACTTCATCCAAGAATTCTCTTGTATTCCGAATTGGGTTCAAAATTACAAGGCTACGGAGTTGAACATTAGTAGTCGTAAACCTTAAATTGGGTCGGCTGTTCAACGACGTAATGAAATAAAATAAAATCCAGCGGTCTTTGGCGACTTTCTTTCTTTTTTTAAGTATTTTCCCCTTGACTGTAGTTGGTCCCAATTATAATACAAGCTTTTAATTCTTTTTTTTTAATTTGTTACTTGAACTGCAAAAAAAGTCAGGAATAAAGTTTTCTTTTAATTAAGAAAATGCCAAACAGGAGAGCGCTTTTAAAGGCCGCAGGATTGAAAAATCGCATATTTTAAAAAGTCTGGCTGGAGAGGGTAGCAGTTTGAGGATGGCTGCATGTCTTTCTCGGCACTTGCCTCTCGGAGCCCTCTCCAACCAACTGCGCAAGAAGAACAGCCCCTATACATGAATGATATGATTATAACCATACTAGTGCTGCTTTATAACGGGGGATCTTATTCGGCTTCAAAAGTGATTTTCTTCTAGCACTAAAGCATTTGGCGGGCCTTAAAGTTTACCACTTTGATAATAAAAAGAAGAGTATGTTCCTCTTAAATAACCAAAATTTAGACAAAAGATGCAAGGAACAATTTTAGCTATCAATCATAAAAATCTTTCGAAAATTATCATTGGTCTGTTCGTGAATGACGTGTACAAAATTAATTTTTATCACGAGAATAGCATTAAGCGTTGTTGCAATTAATACAGCACAAGCTTTTTCTTTTTAACTATAAGAGCTAACATCAATGATGTCTGCTAGGTGAGGACTTTAATTAGTCAAAAACGAGTTTTTCTGAGAGATGGTGCGTGATAATTATTTACAATTTTTTTGTTACGTAATGACGCTTTTGAAGCGTACACCTATAAAGAAAATAATGTGAAGTCAACGATAGCTAAAAATTTCATCAGCAAAATTAAAAAATAATTTTAAAAAATTGCATCAAGTGCTAATGCGTCCAAGAAGCTGCTTAATTGCGTTAAATAGTAACTAATATAATATTACTCACTTTAATTATGAGTAATAGAATGACTTAATTTAGAGACTACTATTGGTTCACTTCATTTTCAGCACCGAATGCTAAAGAAAATTTCTTCGCCTGAACGTTCAAAAACATCTTTCTCGTAATCTAATAATGCAAAATTACCAAGATAGGAAACAATAATTAAAAAAAAAAAAATTCTTATTTTATTTAGTTGTGTCGGTATATGCATTTTTAACTTGCATTATTGTGCCAATACCCATTGGATTCTTTACTTTTTTAACCCCTAACGAGAACAAGAGTTAGTGTGTCGCTTTTATTAATACAAAACTTTTCATAGGTATAGGGAAAAATAAAGAAATTTTTCTTCTGGCCAGTGGCCACTTTTATCAACGATAAAAAAATATTCATATTAATAATGTAAGGCATTACTTTTAAAGCACATCTTAAATTATAGAAAACACATGGTTCATGCCAAAAATGAAAAAAAAAAAATTTAAATAACAAGCTTGAAATTTAAGTAATTTTCAGTATATCAAAATATTTGTAACAATTCTGCATTTGTTACATTCCATGTACATTTTATTATTATTAATTTATCTTCACCGTAAAAAGTGGTGATTAGCAAAAAAAAATTTCAACCCACATTTGCTATATTTTATCTCCCAGTGGTCGGTCTCTTGAAGGTTCACTATAGCAGAGTTTGACTGTATATACTAATAAAATAAAAAAAATATGTAACTAAATACGAACACAATGTGTTTCGTAAAAAATTTATTTTCTCCAGACATAAAATATTGACATGATTCTTGCAAAGAAATGTGTGTCTCGATAGATACAATGTGAGGCGCCTTTCATTACAGATATTCAAAAACTTAAAAAGCTACACAGCGTTTCTTACCTAAAACAGCATAATTATAATCAAAATAACTACACAGGCACTTGAAAAAGATTGTTGACAGATAATTCTAACCAGGAAAAAACAAGACTATTGTATTAAATATTAATCAATAATAAATATTTAAATAAAAAGAATATTAAAGATAATTAAAGAGAGGAAAAGAACTAAATGAAATGAGTTTTGCTTTAAAATACAACATTAATTCCATGACTAAATTATTAAACAATATAGACTAGATAAATAAATTTTTCAGAGTAAACAATGACTCAATACTGTATAATTATATTTTATAACATTTAAAAATCAAAAAAGAAATTAGCAAAATTGGTTTCTAAATTAAACACGAGACACTCTATAATATCGGCACAGTGAAATCTGTCCAGTTGACCACATGTCTAAATTGATCCCTATTATCAAGAACCAAATTTATCCTAAATAATAAAAGTGAGTAAAACCTTTGTAGTATGTTTATCTTGCGTGTTGACTGATGATGGGGGAAAAAATTAAACTTGAGTTGATGATTGCTAATCTAAACCCATCATTGTCCAACAAGAAACAAAAACTTTTAATTTCACTGAGTTATGCATTATAATTTCACTGTGTTGGTAAAATAGTACTAAACCCCCATTAAGGTTGGGGAACTGTTAACATACCTAATAATGTATACTATATATGCTTTTCTTAGGTATGTAAGAATACTATGATATAAAAAAAAAGTATAACTCACCCTTCTACATAAGTTGATCACAAGTGGACAATTTACACAGATTTAACTGTACCTTAAGAGACTTGCTTTGATTTTATACATAAAGCAATGACTTATTGCTAAAATATAGAAAACATATATATATATACAGTAGTCTCCGATTAATCTGATTGTGGTTAATGTTATCAATTGCTGTTCATTACCAAAATCCTTAGTTCCGATTATCTTTAGTCATTCATTTATATGCAAAAAGGATTGCTTCTGTGTTCATTACATCACTTAAAGTTATTAGTTTATTTATTGATTATTATTATTACTTTCTTGTTGAAAATCATCTTAAATTCAATAGAAACCTGTTCTTCTCTTTCCTTACACTGCTTAAATTTCTGAGAATTACTAGAGGTGATTTTTCAACTGCAGGTGGACAAGAATGTCAAAATTACCTGTTAATTCTAAATGATAATTTTCTCTATGTGTCAGAAGAGTAGTGTCTAATCTGAACGGAGAACGAATTTGTCAAAATTACGTGCTCCGCTCGATTACAAAAAGTTACACAATATGGATAGCAGATAGCCAACTGATTTTACAATTAATTAAAAGATTGAAATCTTTATGACGGATTAGCTAAAATGAGTGGACGCAACATCTCGCAGCACAATTAAAACTCTCTTAACTTATAAGATGCAAAATATTGAAAAATTGTAATGATCTTATTAAAAGGGAAAAACAAAATGAAAACATAGATTGCAAATGAAGGAGAGCTGGTAAAGATGAGCAAAATTAAAAAACTCTAAGACTGTAATTCGGAATTGTAAGAACATCCTTCAGATACCTGTGTGGCTTAAATTGGAAAATTTATCCAATTTAATTTCGCAATTTATTTATTGTTATCAATTGGTTAATGCTATCAAAATCATTGTCTCCAAAGTCCAGAGACTACTGTATTTATATTATTTATTAGAATTCAAAAGTTACGATTAAAATCTATCCAAATTTTTGGCATAAGTGTATTGCTTTTAAAAACATACAAATTAAGGATTTTAAGGAAAATTATGTATCAAACATAACAACCGTACCAGTTTGAAAAGGTTAAAAAGAAAAGGTCCACTTACTGACACATGAAAGTTTTCAAATCAAAAAGCGCAATTACCCTGCAAATTATTTTGAAAAACTGAATATTTACATAAATGCAAAAAAATAAGATAATTCAATATTACATTAATGAAGGATTTATGTGTTCATACAAGCTATTTGAACTATTAGACTGCATTAATATTTTAAAAAAATAGTTATTAGATAACTTAAAAAGAATTTAATGAAAAAAATTGACTTAAGTATTGGAATGCAATTAAATATTTAAATATTTACTAGCAAATAATTAAATTTGCAAAAAATAAATAAATAAAAAACCTCTTCCACAAACGACTGAATTTTTGTACAAAAGCTCAAACATTAATAATTGTCAACAATGAAAGAAATTTTATAATCAACAAAATTAATATATCTGATAATTTTAGAACAAATGATTGCTAAATTTACAAAATCATAATTTTTTTATAAAAATTAATCATAACTAAAAATTAAATGAAACAAATTTAAATAGCGTAATTAGATGAATGCACAAAATATTTCATTTAAAAAAATGCACACAGCAACAAAAAATTAAATTGCTTTCAATGTTTCAATTCAAATTATATTTACTTATGACTTTTAAGAGGTGTATTAATATCCTATTAGTATTAGTAAAATTAATTCAGGCTATCAATTTTTTTTACAGATGTGATAAAATCTCGAAGTTTTTTTGTCACTCCAGAAAAACATTCATAATGAAACATTCACATTTTAAGATTACAGAATTTTATATTTTTAAACATGACACTGTAACTGTAATACAATTAAAGCAAGAAACAATAAAAAGAAATCATTGAATGATTTAAATTGCACCATTTATTTTATTAAAACCAAGAAAAGCTGAAAATATCACTGAAATGCAACACTTTTCTGGACAAATGTAATGATGTTATGAGCTAACAGTTGACAATAGAAAAAATTGTTAAGTCTCATTTAGAAGTTGCTGCTTTTCCATCAAACTGTACAAACAATGCAAAAGAAACCCTTATGTTCGGCATGTATGCCGTGCTTTAAGAGTCCTTCCATGATGTAAGTATTCATATCAACAACTTGTTTCATGCCTCTAAATCATGAACAAGCAACATTTCCGAGCTACCAAAACCGAATTCGGCAAAAGTCGGAGGGTCTGGATTGCTTTCTGTGGGTTCACATGGCACTTTTCTTCTCGGAAAGTTTGAAACAATTTGGAAACTGTTCGGAGATTCAGCATGGCAAAACACAAAGTAATATAGAAACTAGAAAAGGAAAAAATATAATTCAAAATTGATAACGTTTATTTAATAAACAAATATTAACTTTTGACAATCATAACCTAATATTAAACTCTACAAGTTGAAATTAAAAACTGAAAAGTAAAAAAGGTTAAGCATTCCTATCTCTAATATACATACGTGCAGACAATTTCTGATAATTTAAAGTACAATAATTCAAATGACACTATATATAATTTGTCTTTTTAATTATGTTACCAACTCTTTTTAATTCCACTCTTTTTTATTCCACTCTACTAATTAATGTTTATTATTTTCAAATTTAATCTTTAAAAAGATCTTTTTATATCTAAAAGAATCATTATAAACTTATACACACACTGGCCAATAGATTAGAAGCCTAAGATTAATATCTTATTGGACCACCTTTTACATGGATAACAGCCTGTATTCGTAAGAGCTACACATGCTTTAAGATCCTATATTTTAGATAAACAAGAAGAATACTGTCGATAGTGACTTTCAGCATGTTCCAAACATTTTTTGTTGGAATAAAATTGGTCTTTGTGGTGGCCAAGGAAGGTGTAGGAAGTCAGATTGATGTTCACTGAACCAATTATGACCCCTTCTGACATGCATGACACTCAATATACACCAGTCATTCAAAAGAAAATAGATGTTATAATGAGAAGTTGCTATATAGTGAGACAGAAAATTATTGCAATTATTTACTTATATTTCATATATACTGGACTTATTTTGGCAAAAACACAATTCCTTTTAAATGAAATTACGAAACTGAAAAACAGTTTGTTTGTTTTTTAATGTCAATTCAAGTACAAGTGTCAATTTTTATGTCAATTAAAGTATGTTCCATAGAAGGTTAAAAATACATTTAAATTTTTTTCACATGATTTCTTTAAATATTGCACAGATACTTTAGTCAGTCATTCAGTGTGTTTTCTAGATTTAGAAATTTTGCTTTAAAAGAACGGTGTCATGAAATTGGAACACTTTGCTCTTCTGCCTTTAGATTTACATTACAATTGTAAACAGAGTGCATTTCAGGATCTCAAATAATTTAGCAATTTGTGATTTGTATGTTATTCTTCTCTCTGTTTCCGTTAAATTTCTTAATTTCTATACGAAGCATATAACGTTATACTAGTTATGAGCGGACATTTTCGATAAATAACATATTACATCCTCTAGAGCAGTGTTCCATGGATCAAATGGTAAAGGGCCGTCCATTTCATTGAAACTGAATTTAAACTCCTAGGTTTATACCCCAAATGAAAAAATATGTGTCCCATTAAAATTTTATTTATATAAAAAAAAAGGGACCCCCGAAGGTAGTGACATAATTTTTTTAATGTTTGTAATGTATCATTGTCTCCGTTTACTCCCAGACGGAACCGTCTCATTGCAAAGAAACAAGCTCAGGGTACGCATTGATTTAACGTTCTAGTAAGTTAAAAATTTAAATCACTTTATATTTATTTTAAGGTGTAACTGTATTTAATTTTGAAGGCATGTTTAAATACAATTAAATTAAAATTAATAAATCAAAATAATCTAAAATCTAAGCAATCACCCCCCCCCCCCTCCAGCGGGCCGCAGTAAAATTGTCAAACATTGACAGGTCCGCAGTGATAAAAAGGTTGGGGAACACTGCTCAAGAGAACTGAGTAAAACCAAAATAAAGACAAATCTTTGAATTAGTAATGACTTTTATATAAAGGCCCAATAATTTAAACACTTTTCAATCTTTTTTCAAGATATTAATGAAAGCAGCTAGATTGCGCAATTTGTTTAAAACATAATAACATGGAAGTGTTAACTGTGAAAAAATAACTTGCTTAAAGTATCTTAATAATTACATTCTTACCTTAAGAGACTGGTCTTGTTCAAACCTTCGTTCAAGCATGGTACCAGTAGGAAGTTTAATCTTCAGTCGAACAGTATGGGGATTATCTTCAGGTGGCTCGGAAGGCATTTCATCCAAAAGAGCTATTTTTCTCCTCTGTATTTCCTGACAAATAAATACACAATATATTTTTCAGATAAAAGCAATTAAAAGTTTAAGAACTTTATTAAGTTTTGAATAATAAAAAAATAATAATTCTTAAGATCTAAGACTTGTAAGCTTCTTGGTCTAAAGAATTCTTTGTAAACTTCCTTGGATTGTGTCAAGCGTGAGATTACAAAAAGGATGAAAAAAATTTAAATGAAAAATTTAAAAATGTATAAAATATAATTATCAAAACTACTTTTTATATCCCAAAATTATCAAGTAACAATACTTTTGCTTAATGAAAAATAAGTCGGAAAAGAAAGAAGGAAAAAACAAAGTTAACATTTAATGATTAATGCAAAGTTATACCCAATGATTTAAAACGTGAAAAAACCTTAGAGCTTTTATGCAGGCAGAAAAAAAAATTTTAAAATTCTTTAACATTATTGAAAGCTTTTTGAACTTTACAAAAAGGAATCAGTCAAAGATAAACAGGTAAAGCAAAGATAGCATTAAAAAAAAATTTCGACTTATCTTGAGTGCTACAAAAATTTAAAATTAAAAGGTTAAACTAGTTTAAAAAAAATTAATTTAAAGGGCTTATTTAGTAACAAAAATTACAATTATAACCTCTTATAACTTTAAAAAGAAATCAATCACTGACTGTTTTATATTAGAACCATTTGAAAAATTCGAAAGCAACACCTACACTTATTCTTTAAAAATATTCAATTAATAAATAAAATACAATTCTTAATCTATCAATAGAATCTAAATCTAATCTTATCTTAATCTAACAATTTAATTTATTTTAGTGCTTTAAAAACAACAAAAAATTTGGTATAAATATACCAATTATTTTAAAAACACTCGATTTCCTATTTTATTTTGCATTATGCATGGCAACTATAAATATAACCAAAAATAAATAAAAACAAAAATTCATTTATAGCCAAGAGTGACAGATTGCAAAAAATAAAAGTTATTTTCAAACAGTATATTCTATACTAAAGTGGGGTTAAAAAAAAATTATGTATTCACCTCTTTTCTTTTTTGTTCTTCAATAATCTTATTTCTCTCTTCCAATTCCTTTTGAGCCTTCAACTCCTGCTCCTCTCGCCTCTTTTTTTCTTTCTCTTGATCAGCTCTCAATGATTCTTGGTAAGCTTCATCTTGCTGTTGTCTAATAGACTGGGTAACAGATCGTTCATGCCTGAAACATAAAAACTTGTTAGACTTATTTAAACAAGTTTATGCAATCTAAAATATAATGCAAATAGTGGCCATTATCTTTCAACTTTTAAGTTTAAAAATTTTTTTTCTCAACAAGTTGGACTTTCTTCTAATTTTTAGGGCTCAGTGGCATTGCTCTTTTTAGGACTCATTTCAAACCCTTCTTAACTTTCTAATTGCAATAATAACTTCCAATAACGTTTCTCTAATGAAACTAATTTTAAAAGCAAGAATCTTTGCTTCATTCTAAAGTAACTATAAATTCATAAACTATGTTTCAATAGTATTAAAGAACTGATTAAGAGTTATTTCCAGAAAATACTTTTCTTTACAACACCCACCGGGAGAATGACCTAGGTCATACAGGCATCTGAAGGGCAGATTTGTAGACCACTCTTTCAGGGGCACCATATTACGTGGGCCAACGTTGCTCCCACAGTGAGGACAGATAGTACAGAGAAGGAAAGAGCATCCATGCCTTGCCCGGGATTTGAACCCAGAACCTTTCTGATGCAAGGGCAGTTCCTTAACTCCTACACAGGCTGGTCAGCTTTCCAGAAAATATATACTGCTTGATTTACGCAAAACCATAAACTCTTCAATAACTAAGCAAAATCTCTCAACAAAAAATAAGCACTTTTAAAGTACTTTTTAAGAGCTCAAAAAATATTTTTAAGCACTATATACATTAACAAAATGCAAAATAATTTTCAAAGACTTTACATGATCATGATAAAATGACTAGTTTCTGACAAAGAACTCTTTGCTTCATTGTACTAGCCACCATAAAAAGATCAAGAGATTTTTCTGTTCGAATTCAGAGAGTGGAAAATGAAACCAAAAATTGAGAATATCTTGAAAAATGAAACAGAGTTGCACATGAGAGTGCAAGAATCTAACCTAACCCAGCTCAGTAATCCCTCCCAAGTATTTCATCAAACATGTTACATGAGTGGCACTATCCATACATTTTGGACCAAGAGTAGGCCGGAATGGATTGTGGTTGAATGAATTGTGAAAATGTTGAATAGAACAATGTGAAAACCACGCTTTTGCATAATACGCAACAAAAATCCACATAGTATAGAAAAACATCTCATTTTCGAAAAAGGGAAAATTAAGCACTTTTTAAAAACACCCCATGAAAAAAGCACCTTTTAGGGCTTTTAAAAAATGAAAATAAGGACCTTAAAGCACTTTTTAAAAACGTGATGTACCATGCAAGATAGAAAAATAGTGCCTTTATTTACAATTTATGCGTTTGATAGTAGCCTTTGCCCTTGACGTTTTGCATAAAAGTTTAAATGCAACTTATTAAATAACAGAGACACAAATCAGATTGTTGTATGAAAAAGTAGTCAGATTCAACCAGCACATATGATCTCAGCTATTTGAAGCCAAACCAAAGAATTTCCTTTTCAAAGTAATAGTGTAACGTTATTTTACACAGATTACACATTTTACAAATTGAGTATTAAAACAAATTTATTAATAACATACGTGTGGAGCTTATTCCTTATTAGTCATGTCATATTTGCATGCTAAATTACAAAACCTCAAAATCGTGGCCTTTGCTTTTCAAAAATAAAAAATACATTTTCACATTTTAGTAAAATTAATATATCAGTTATGAATGAAAATGTAAATATTCAACATTTACACTTTTTATTTAAGAATTTAATTTGAATATTTGAATGAATTATTTACTTTTAGATAATAATCTAAGTAATTATATATGTTTGGTAATTATATATATACATAGACACATTAACTATTTTTAAGCTGAGTGAAAAAATCAGTTTCAGTTTAAGCTTTAGCCAGTATTATTTTTTGAAATTTTCACAAATTTTGAATTATAGCTTACATTATAAGAAATAAACAATAAGACTGATAATGGTATATAAATAATCCTAAACCAACCTTTCATGTCTTGCAGCAATCAGTGAAGCTTCATTATCATTCATTATTAATTGAAGACGCTCAATAAGCAGTGAAGGATCAGTTTGACCTTCAATCCGAGCCACAACAGTCATTCTGTTATCTCTTAAAACAATAATAGCTAGGAATGGATAAGTATTTTCTCGCAATGCTTGAGACACTGTAAAAGGCAAAGTTTGAGATACTATAAAATAATAATACATTTTAAAAAAATACTTGAAGGCAAATTAATATTCAATATGTACCACTAAGAAACAAATATGATCAAATCAAACATAATATGATCACATACAAAAATTTTAAACAATGAATTTAAAAGTGAGTTATTTCTTAAATTTGCTTTCATAGAAAAGAAGAATTATTTCTTAAATTTGTTTTCTAATAGAAGAAAGATAGTTTGTAAAAAAATATTTTTTAAGAGTGCTATTCAAGAAGACATATGAATAGTTTATTTTTTTTATGGATACTGAAAATTTTTACAATTTTAGAAATTTAAAATGGAACTGTTATATCTTAAATTTTGAATAAACAAAATTAAGGAATCTAAAAAATGTATTGCACTGTGTTCGTTATTTTTTTTCACCATTAATTTAACATCATTTACCAGATACAACAAGTAAATACGACTTAAGTTAAATTAAAATTACAAGCACAATTACAACTATTACAATAATAATTTGTAATTAGCTGAAAGGTAAAGGTAGTTTAAAATTAAAGGATTCATATTCAATACTGATATTCTAGATTAAATATATATTTATTTCAAAGAACATAGAACTAGATTAAATATTATTTATTTCATAAATCAAGTCAGGTTACATTTAACAAAAGGTAGTTACTGCTACACAACTTACATTTCAGTTCGGATAATTATTTAAAGTTTTTCATTTAAAATACCATAATACAAATAAAAAATGGGCACATAAAAAAATAGAAAACATGAAATATAAGACTTATCATAGGAATCGCGCAAACATAGCTAGAGAGCGTTTGGCCGGCCACCATCGCCGCAATATGTGTACCAGCTACACCAAAGACCGCCAAGCAGGGAATGCCAAAAAAAACCGAATTGCATCTCTTTTCCCACTCATGTATGTCATGGCGGCGCTGCAATCGTTCACCCATTCACATCTGTGAGGTGATTCCCTTTCAAGTAGGGGTGAAGGAAAGAATATTGGATGAGGTTAATGAGCAGGGGTGAAGGAAAGCATTAGATGGGGTTGTTGAGTATAAAAAAAAATGGATTAAAATAAAGAATGAGATTATTAAAATTAAAACGCGGCGCCCAAAAGAAAATAAATTGCGCCCATAACTAATTAACAGAAATAACAACCTTTAGTAATAAGTTAAATTAAAAAGACATACAAACATAACAGAACCAAGCTTAAATTATTACTTAATGATTAAAGATGGAATAAGTTAGCTTTTTAAATGGACAAAAGTAATATCATTTATAAAATTTTTGTTTATAAAAGTGGGAAAGATTTCAACACCTAATTTTTAAAAAAAATTTCTAGAAATAAAGTGAATGCAAAATACAAGTACAAAAAAGAAAAAAAAAGTATATTGTGTTAAAAATTATATTTATTATATTGTGTCATATATTGTGCATGAGCAGTGTGCACCTTAAATTAAAACCTGTAAATATTTAGTGAATATCGAGTACTATAAATAATACCTATATATTAGAATAACTACAAAACATTTTTCAAGTAAATTCTATATACAAAAATTATGAAAATGCACTAAGTTTTCAGTAAAAATTTATCAAGTAAAATAAAAAGGAATCTTAAGAAAAGATATAACAAAAACTGTAGGTACTAATATTTAAAAAAAATATATATATAAATAAATACTATCTGCATCAAGGGGCTAGCTGAATAAAAAATATATTGTAATTTTAAAAAAAAAAAAAATTTGCCAGTCAGTTCCAAACACAAAACAAATTAAGAGAGGAAAAAATAGGTAAGAAAACTCATATTTTTCCTTTTCTTCCACAAGATCATAAGTTCACTTTAAGGCAGGACAAATACAGCAAATTACTTTTTACAGGTGACGGCACCTGCGTTGGACACTGGCCAACACAGCAGGGAGAAAAAAGCCATTGTCTGGTTTACACTTGCGTGAAATTAATTTTAGAATGTTCAAATTAATTTTGATGTGATGCGCAATACGTCTTAGCGTAAGACTGATTTTAATAAGAGGCATTTTATTTTGAATCGTGCAGGAAGCTGAATGTGTGTTGTAAATTCATTGAATGTGAGAAGATTTAATAACACAGGGGAGTCTACTTTTTATTACTGTCCATCTGTTAAACAAAGTTTAATGATTATTATAATTTCAAGGCATTTTGAAAAAAAGAAATAGGATACACATTTAATAAGTGAGCAACTTCAATGTGTTCATTATTGCATCTTTTTAATGCCTGTTTAGCATCATTAATTGTTTTGTGTTTTTATATTGCTATATTTTTATAAAACTTGTAGCAGATATATAACAAATCATGTTTAGCATTGCAAAATAATAGTTTTTTTTATTATCGGAATATGCAATCTAACTGTGTATTAGACAATTAGTTTTATAATACTTGAGTTTCAGTTTTGGTGTTTTTGTGCCCGTGCCCAGTATACCCTAGACCAGGGGTGGCGAACCTTTATACACCAACGTGCCATTTTTTCTAAAAAATTGTTTGATTAGGCCATAGACGTGCCGTCAAGTAACTTTGATTATTGGGAAAATAATAATACTAAATAGTATCAACTCAAAACTCTTTATTTACATTGAAAAAAAAAAACATTTTGCAATGTCTCAGTTATACGCGTAATTCAACTTAAAGTAACATCAGTGTGACAATCTGTTGTCGCAGATTAGATGACAAATAACTTATATTAGGTTGTAAGAAGTTAGTTTAAGCAGGTCTGTTAATTTTTTTGCTACTTATTTATTGTTAGCTTGTTTAATAGGGTTATTAATTGTTTTTTTAGCATTAATTGTTAATTTTTTAGCATTAATTGTTATTTTATTAATAATTGTTTATTATTTTGTGTTTTTTGTGAATTTTAATTTAATTTTTATGAAATATTTACCCCGACATGCCCCAATTTAGGGCATACGGGTAAATGTTTATTAAAATCAAGAAAATCTGATGGCAACAGCAGTAAAATAATTAAAATGCTCCGAGAGTCCCACCTTATAGTGCCGAAGCCGATGGGGCTTCCCTTATAGTGAGTCAAAGACACAAATGAAAAATTTTACAACACATCGCAGGAAAGTACAGTAGGACATACAATGCATCATGTGCAGGCAGTACATAGGATTAAAACGAGTAATATTACGGAGTAAGTTGGGTCGCTAAACCAAAGCGATCATTAACATTGTGACAGGATATCAAGGACACAAAGTATAAACTGTTGATGTATTCAAGAACAGTAAAACATAAAGTGAACCATTAAAAAAAACGTGTACCTGAAATGAGCATAAGAAAACATTAAAAGGTCACAGGTAAACGGAGGTCCCAAGTTAATATAGGTCAAAGAACCAATACAGTCGATGACAAATTGACAACAGGTAAGACAGAAGAACAAGGCGTAAGGAGCCAAGAAAATCTCAAATGTAAAACAAAAGGAGGTGAAGATGTAAAGTGGTAAAACAAACAATTATCAAATACAATTAAAAGGTGTAATTTAATTGTTATATATGCCTCATAGTGTAATACCATTCGTGTAATAACAAATGTGATCGGTGGCGTGCCCGAAATATTGTGTCGGGTGCCATAAATGGCACGGGTGCCATTGGTTCGCCATCCCTGCCCTAGACTGATGTTTCGATTAAGGTTAAAGTACCCCTGCTATGTACACATTTGCTTGGTATACCCATCACTGATGTTTTTTTAAGGCTAAGTGCTACTGCCCAGTAGACCCGTCTATTACTAATTCTACAGTGTCAGGTATTTCCAATAAAAAGTCACATTTATAGTTAAAGATATTTGCAGCAATTACGATCAGTCAAGCTTCTCAAGTGATAGGTCTGATGTATATATTTATTGTGCATGGTCCAGGGTGGTGCGAATAGTTCGTAATAACTATTAGCACTGCCATTAATGTCAGCCAAACAAATAGAACATATAAAGTTTGCAGTGTTTTCACTACAGCGCGAGAACGCGAGAATCTCGCATATTTTTTTCTTTTCTCGCATTAAAAAATTATTACCGCGAGAAAATCGCACATTCTATAAAGCAGTTTCAAAATTCGCGAATTTCTTGCATTTTGAAAAAAATTTCTCATTTCGCCATTTAGAATGAAATCCGTTTCACTTTTCTTCCTGGATCTTTCATTATTTTCAACATCTGCCCCATTATCTAGCTTCCCTATTTACCAGTATTGTTCAGAACCTTTAAGAACAACAGAACACCATCCCTATGAACCACGGAACCTCTTTTAGAACGCATTTCTCTGCAAGCATGTGCTTACCGTAGGTAAGGTTTCTCCATGTAAGAAGTTCAAATTTTTTGCGCATTAATGTAAGATGGACAAATACCTTGTAAAGGCAATATCTTTTACTCCGAAATGGACAAATGTGGGTAGAAACGATCAGAACGAAACAAACGCGCATTTGAGCAACCTAATGAGAATAGCTGATGAAAAGTAGATGTAGAACATTTTCCATGTGATGATGCAAAAAAAAATATTCAATGCTTTAAAAACTAGAAGATGTTAAAAATGTATTATAATTAAAGAAATGATTTTTTTTTCAAGTCTCTATGCGTNTTTTTTTTTTTTTTTTAGATATCTCACTTAACTTTTTGAAATCTCACCCTGTTTTTGAGAAAGGGTGAGAAATTCTCACCCATTTTTTTTCTGCGATGAAAACACTGGTTTGTTTACACTCAGTCAAAAAATTAAGAATTTAACAAATGTTTTGATAAATAACTTGGAAAGAATGGTAAGCGTAAACTTAAAGTTCATTGCAACAAAATAGATTATTTAATACATAATTGTTAGTAAAATTGTAGCACAATTTCAACCTCAGTGACTGGCACTTTACCTCGATAACCTTCAGGAGAATTAACAGAGCAACCCCAAAAGATAAAAGATGTATTCACAAAATTCACAACTTCAGGATTGGATAATACTGTACTGTAAAATAGAAAATACATTAAAGTTACTTAAGATTATCACTTCGAAAGTAGTATGTAATAAGAAAAAACTTTTCAAATTTCCTTATTTTTAATCATAAGCCTTATTTTTTAATCCTAAAATATTATACAAAACACTTATATGTGCCAAATGAGTAACGATTAAATATTTTTCTAAAAATAAAAATTATTACAACTTCTTTAGGAAAAAATTTCTGACTTTTAGGTACTTTAAATATTAATTTATTCATTTTCTGTAACTTTTTGAGTATATTAGTAAAATTTCCTGGTTTTCTTATTCTGAAACCACCTTGTTAAAGTGTTGTGTTCTTCATAGAGTCTTTCAGTATTTCTTAAAATACAAACATCTAAAAAACTATATTTATTGTACTTTTAACTACATATAATCTAAAAAAATAATAAAAAGCAAAACACAAACATCTAATATTAATTTTAAAAAAAGAGACTACCAAAAATTAAGTAAATCTGGAGAGAAAAAAATATCTACTGAAAAAAAAAAGCTTATCAAAAGACAATTTTCCTCATACACATATTTCAAAAATAAATACCTGAATAAGCTTTATACTGCTTCTGACTAGGGAATGAGTATACCTGGCTTTATTTAATTTTTATTTTAAAAAAAAAAAACCCATTTCCATGGAAAAATAAGGAATGTTCCACTTCTATTTTAACTAGGTAAAAGTATTGTGAACCTTCATCACAAGTTTATGAAGAAGAAAAAAAAGAGTTGCAACCTTTGCTACCAGATTATATAAGCGAATATTATAAAAATTGCGTCAAAAAATGGAAACTATATTTGTTACTGAGACACATGCAAATAACAAAAGTTGTAAATATTATTTCATATGTTACTGCTAGTCAAATTTGAAAAGATAGCTTTGAGACATTCTATATTTTAAAATAGACTTTCAATTTTTGAACACATTAACAATCTAATTTGTGATGTGGAAGAAAAATATCAATACTTTGGCTAGTGATACAAAACAAAATGTTTTACAATACCACCTGGGAATGCCCAACCCAATGACAGAGATGTTTAATTTTTCAGAGTTCAAATGACGAACAAGAATTTATATCTAACTAATGCCAACTTTTTGTAAATAGATCCTTGTGATAGGATTTGTATCATTCAGTTCTTAACTACTTAATCAGATCCTGTTTTGATGTATATAAAAATCTATTAATCAGGTCATAGTCAGTTTACAGAAGGAATAAATACTTAGAACGTAAAAAACTTAGTTACAAAAATATTTTTAGAGGAAGAAAAAAAATTATTCATATAAAAGATAAAATTTATTCTTATCAACTTATTACAAATTCAATTTTCTTACCTACAAAATTGATCAGTATCTTGATGGTCATCACCATGCAAATATACTAATAAAAACTTCAAATCTTGCTTTGCATCATTAACAGCCTAAAAAATGTAATAATTTTTTCAATAAGTAACATAATGTCAGTAATGGACAACTAGTAATATTTTCATTCTGTGACTTAACGAAGTTAATGGTTAACCAAGCTTACAACTAAAATGTAAATATTTACAAAACTTAGTGACAAATCCAAACTAACACCAATTTTGAAGCCTTTTTATTATGTAAGAGAACAAGCTGAACCTCTTTCCTAGCTTCTAATAATAAAAATTTTAAAAAATTGAGGTAAATAGAGATAAAGAAACAAACGGCTCCATCCACCAAAGTGTCATCCACCAAGTAATAAATGAATATTGATTTTTTTTTTTAGAAGTTATTAAGTCACTATACTTTTAAAAAAAAACAGCTGCAATATATTTGGTAATTAATTTAATATAAATTAAATTACAATATTTTAAATTTCGGTTTACATTATAGTGTTTAAAAAAAGCTATTGAAATGACTCATTTCAAAGAGTGACAATATAAACACATAGAGCATTATCTGTAAACAATATAATCTTAACAAAATGTCTCAAAAAGGATCAAAGGATCAAATAGTTGTTACCAATTAGTTTTATTAAAATCAAATAATTAAATCGTAATTGAAACACTTAAATCATGTTTTACATCTATACCACAAACACAAAATTTTTTACAATCGATGATTTGAATATGTACTCCTGAAAATAATATTAAAAAAGGCAGCTAAAAGTAAACTCTACTCTTCTCAGTTTTGCATATTTATAAAATGACATACAAATAACATATTGAGTTTTAAAAAAAGTTAAAAATCCATGATGCAATACTTAATTTTTATAGATTTTAGAAAACTTACTTGATAATAAGTTCCTCTGTAAAATATAGGATGCACTGTTCCATATTTTTCTTCATAATTTTGTATAAAAATTGATACATCTCTAAGAGGATCAGTTAAAACTAAAGGAAAAATAAAATTAATGTAGTAAGCAATAACACAGTATAGTTATAATTATTTTGATAAAATTAAATAAAGTATTAGCTTACATACATAAAAAATAAAATCTTTCAACACTTATTTCTTTAAAAGGCTAAGTTACCACACTTCGTTGAAAAGAGAAAAAAACTAGTGAATAAGTGTGTTTGGACCTGTAATCATTTACCTGAATTTTTTAATTTTAGTTGAAAACTGAAAAATTGGAGAATTTTTAGAGGCCATTACAAATAAGTAACTAAATTGTAAGGAATAAATGTAGAAAAGGAAAATTAACTTTGAACAACCACATTTTATTAAAAGATGAAAACTAAAACAATGCATTACAAAATGCTTGTAGCATAAAAGAAAAACTTATTGAAATTTTTTTAGAAGTCTTGCTGTGGCTAAACTTATACTCAGTAATCAACACAAAAATTACATAAATGTATGGTTTCTATGGTATAAAACCAACTTGGAAAGATTTCACCGTATTACTCATTTAAATAAGTCACACTACACTAACTATACTACCACAAGCAAAAGGTAAAAAATAAAAATACATCATGCAAATCACATACAGTTTAGTTTTAAATGCTTTAGTTTATACTATAAGAGTAAAAAGATTGTTTACCTGACTTACACAAAATTTATAGCATTAATTTGCTTTAATTGAAATCTTTAATAAAAATATTCAAAAAACGCATTTTTTATTTTATTTATTTATTACAATATTTGATATTACACACAAAACTAACTTTAAATTTGCAACATAGAAACTTAGTTTTTACACCAAGAAGAGTCCATTTCATAACCTTCTTTTAATATTGGCTTAATTAGACATTAAAAAAATAAATTAATAAAGAGATAAATAATTGAAAAGATATATAAATAATAAAAGATAACAATTCCACAAAAGCCAGTTGTCTCCTGGAAGGGGAAAAGGTTGCAATATAATTTTTAGACCTACAATGTGATAGCAATGGAGTAAATATTGCAAAACAACCACTTTTACTCTTGATCTTAAACCTAGCCTTTTACAGCTTGGTACTTTAAACCACTGACAGTGGTAAAGCACCAGGATAATCTAGACAGTGGTTAAGTGGCTAACAAACTCATGGTACTTAATAACAAATTATCACACAACTATCACAGCAAATAATAATAAAAACGTCAAAGACAGAGAAGAAAAAAATTACATAGCTAACAGTATCTTGTTTACTTGAAACAAGGTCATAGCTAGTTGAGGATTTAGATAATCATGACTTACATAATTTTAAGTGATAATTAATAGCAATAAGAATTAAGTAAAAATTATAAAATGAAATATGAATTGCTTTACTTACTTCTTCTAGGATCTGCTCTGATGAAACTCACTAAAATAAAAGTGTTGAAGTAGTTTAATAAAAATTGCTATAAAGAAAAAATACTAAAATGAACTAAACATTATATGATACTTACATGCAAATCTTGCAAGTCTTATAAATGTAGAATACATAAATTGAAATGGAAATGAAATAAATAAGTATCCCCATCCTAAAATAGTAGAAGGCCGGTAAGGACTAATAGCTAGAAAAACCCTAGAAAGTTATAAAAGATGATATTAAAAAATTACAAAGAATTTAAATATTTTATAAAAAATAATAAAAAAAATAATAAATGTATAAATATGATATACAATCTAGATCTATACAATTTTATATCATAAACAATCTAAACTTTAAAGGTCAATTATATTTTGAACAATGACAGCGAAAATTTCATTACTTATTATCCTGCAACATCACGGAAAAATTCTAAAATTCACCTGCACAGCATTTGGTAAATTATAAAAAGCATGAATGTCTAATACTATGAGTATAGTACTTAATAAATTTATCTGTGCTACTAAAGTATTTTAAATAAACAAATTAAAACTTAATTAAAGATAAAGATTGATGAATATGAAAAACAGGCAGTTAATAATATACAGTCAAACCCCGCTATAGTGAACCTTCAAGGGACCGAAATTTCAGTTCACTATAACCGGGATTTCACTATAACTGTTCCGCAAACAATTTTAACCAATGGTTCCAAACTCCCCCCTTTTATAACATTATTTAAATAAATCACCAATAAAATGAAATACCAAAATTAATTAAAAAATAATATGTAGTAACAAAATTGTATTCACTTTTATTTTTTATTACTCTTCGTCTCGCGTACAAGAAGACCAATAATCTTTAGCTGAAGAGCAACATCAGATATGGAAACATTTCCCGACTCTCCGATAATTTTTCCTAAATTTATGTTTCCGCTTTTAAACCTCTCTAACCAATTCCTGTCCGCTTTTTAAACCTCTCTAACCAGACATTCGATCACATAAAAGTAGTCTCACCAATTCGCTTAGCAAATTCATCGGCTTTGACTTGAAGCATTTGTCCACATACTGGAAGATTACAGCTGTTTTTTTAATGCTGAACGAATTCAATAATGAAGCAAATAAGAAAAAATGCTCATTGCTTCATTCCATGCTATAAATGTTTTTAAAAATCGGTATATGTATCTATTTTGAAGTAGAAATTTCAAAATTATTACAAAAAGAAATGAAGAAAAATTAGTTGAAGACAGAAAAAAGTTCATAACATCCAACTTCCTCTCTTTTTTTTCTTTCACTATATTCACAAAAAATAATATTACAAGTATGTAGCAACTCACAGGAGTAAACATTTCGTTCACTATAAACTGTGCTCACTATAGCGGGGTTTGACTGTGTGTGTATATATATATATATACACATATATATACATATATATATATATATATATATATATAGAGAGAGAGAGAGAGAGAGGGAGGGAGGGAGAGAGATGAGAGCGAGAGTTAACTTTCATCTAAAACACCAAAATAAAATAAATCGTGTATATGTTATTTCGGCTACCAAGAAAAGATTTATTTCATACTACAGATATCCTCTTCTAATTTTAGCCAAATAAACTATTTTTCCAACAGTAATTTGACAAAAAAAAAGCATAAGATTTTCAAAGTTAAATTCAAAATTACAACAGTGTATAATATCATGAAAGAGAAAGCTTAAAACTGATATTTTCAAAAAAAATTGTGGTTAATATGAATTTTAAATAATTCAGGGGTCTGTCTAGGTTTTTCTGAGAATTACCTATTTTGTGAAAATTTAGACATAATTTGTGAAAAATTAAAAATTATATTTAAAAATCAACACAAAAATATAGATTTATTGTTTCTTAAGGTATACAAAAATTAAATTGCAAGAAAAAATATTTTGTGAAACTATCGTTTTTCCTAAAATTGAATTTGTGAAAGTACCGCTAAACGGTAATAAATTCGGCCTGGACAGATCCCTGTAATCCTAATTTCTTAACATTACCAAGGTTTCGATGAGAAGACATTTCCTAAGATTACAAGATATATTTTTAAATTCAAATAGAGATTAACACAAGTCTACTGTACATGCTAAATACCTGTAACTACTGAGAAATTAAATACCTTTGATCTGGTGGGCTAGCAATAACAGATGGAGGTGTTCTTGGAAGCGGTCTATAAGCAGAAGGAGATCCTTCTAGCATATTCAACGTAACTTGAGTGGCAACCTGTGGAAAAAAGATTTATATAAAATTAAACATTTATCTCATATTTCATAAAAATTTTTAAAAAAATTTCATATTTACTTGAATTGTCAAAATAAATCTATTAATGTGCAACTAAATTATCTAAGTTTAGGTATAATAAAGAATCAGAGAAATTACATTGGAATATGACAATTAAATTATCAAAACTATCAGAAAAATGGGTAACAATTCACAACACTTTGCTGAAATATCCTGGAATTAATATAAATTTAAAAGAATTCTTGAAAAATAGATTCAACTAAGCAAATTAGATAACAATATTGAAAAATTCTGTTCTTAAATGAACAGATAAACTACCTGCTTTAAAGAGAAACATGGATAAAGAATGTAATCAAGAAACAGACAAATTTGGAACATTTTTTATTCACCATTCGAAGGTTAGTCCCAGCTTTTTCTGATCTTAAAAGCTGCAGGCTCTTCTACATCAAAAAACCTGTTTCCAATGGGCAAAAGGATTAACTTTTCTGAAACTAGCCTTATCACCAAAATGTTTCCAGCACTAAATTTAATTTTCTTTTTAATAGAGCTTTGGGCTCTTTATTTTAAAAAACAAAAAGATTTTGAAATTTATCATTGAATAAATCATATCTAATCAGATTAAATAGAACATAGTTTTAAAAGTTGATTAAACAACAGACTGATTTTTTTAATAATTAAAGACAATTTATAAATCAATAATTCCCATTAGCACTAAATAGTATTAATCACAATAGCTCAAAATCAAAGAACAATTTTTGGCGTAGATTTAACTATAGCTTTATTTAAATAATGAACTAACTTCAATTTTAAATAAAATATATAGAATTCTCTAACTTAAGTATTTGTATAAGTTATTTTTAGCTTATTCTGGAACTTTCCGTGAAGCGGGATATTTATTTGCAGTGGATTCCGTCCCACGTTGGTCTGTACGGGAATGAAATCGCTGACTCAACTTGGCACAAATGAACCTCTGCCGGAAAGTTTGGCACTCACATCCTCGGAAATTCACTCCATTAGAAAGCAAGGTGTTCAGCTAGTCTGGAATACTCTCCCAGAATATATCTGGTACTCTGGGGATAAGCCTGGCCGTGCCTTGACCTTCAAAGGTAATAGAGGCGATCAGACCGCATTCACTAGATTCATCAGTGGTCACATAAACTGCATGAGGTATGAGCAACAGCAAAAGATCTATCCCATCCACAACAAATGTTTCTCCAGTGCAGCCAGCCTCGCCCACCTGCTTAGCTGTGTGGATTTTGAAAAGGAGGATTTTCTGAGTGATCCGGTCTTGTTTTTTGATTTCCTGAGGGTGAATGGACTCATGGACCTGGTCTAGCGGAGCTAGACCAGTGGGGATGTGAAACAACAACAACAACAGCTTATTCTGGCAACTTGGTAAAAACCTAACTATCATTAAAAAACAGTTTTCATTTAACTACTAAATAAAAGGCTACATCAATTGAAGATTTTAATGTGCTTTTATTCAGGCTGATTCCATTTTGGATCAGTAAAAAGCTCCTTAAGGATGTTTCATATCTGCACCTATTTGTGCTAACCACCAACTGAAACCATTGAGGCTCTGCGAAACTACCCAGATGTTGTAACTGAAATATATTTTATATATATACATAGGGGATTCCAGAGAATATTTCTATACCATGATTTATGCCAGAGGAAATCACCAAGTCTTGGCAGTTTTGGGGAAAAAGAGAGAAACAAAAAATATCACAAAAGACCAACTTGAAGGAATAATTCGTAGCTTCCTAGGGCAACCACTACTTCTTCTCATTGGCACGACAGCCCAGGATGGGCCTTGGCCTTCTCAACAAGCCTATGCCAAGACATTCTTCCCTTAGCCAAGGTTCTCCAGTTTATTATCTTTAAAACTTGTAGGTCCTTTTCAAGGCAGTCTAAAAATCTTAGGTTTAGTCGCCCTCTTTTTCTTGTACCTGTTGGCCTCGCACTGAAAACTTTTTTGGTTGTCCTGCTATCCTCCATTCTTATAATGTGGCCTGCCCATTTAATCCTTTGAATTTTGATAAATTTAATGGCATCAGGTTCTTTATATGCTTGGTAAAGTTCCGTGTTTGATCTTCTAAACCAGGTACCGTTTTACTTATTCCACCAAAAATGCTTCGCAGTATTTTTCTCTCAAATCTAGCTATCATATTTTAATCTCCAAGGGTCATTGTCCAGGTCTCACATGCGTATGTAAGCACTGATCGTATAAGACATTTATAGAGTAACACTTTTGTTTTTCTTTTTATTAGGCTTGACTTAAGATATTTTCTTAGACCATAAAAACACTTATTAGCCATTGTGATTCTCGTGTGTATTTCTTGTGTAGCGTTGTTTTTGTTGTTAATCTTAGACCCCAAATAGGTGAAGCTATCAACGGCTTCGAATTTGTATGCTCCAATTTCAAACTGTGTTTCTTCATAGCCAGCTTTTAGGGCAACCACTACATGCTTATTTAAAAAATAAATTTTAAAAAAAACGTAGCAAGTTAAATCATTTGACACCTTGGAGATTGTAGTTGATGCCACAGATCATTACACAAAAAATATATCTTTACTCAGCATTGGCTATGTAATAACCTTTCAAATTAGCCACATTTTAGGACATTTTTTTCTCTCGTTTTGGATGAGTCAATGCAGGGTTGCATTTAAAACTTTTAATGCAGGTATGAATTACAAACGCCTTTCCTTTAAGTATCCTAGATCACTGATACAAGTTACAAAATTTTTAGACACATTCTTAGATGAACTTTATCATTATCATTTGAAAAAATTTATATTTAACAATTAAAAATTTATATACCTGCATAATAAATGAATACCGAACCCATTTTAACATAATATATATTTTGAAAGCAAATATATTCAAAGCGAGTATAAATTTGAAATGTATTTTAACAAATAAAGTTTTTCAATTAATATATTTCCTTTTTTTTCCCCTAAACCTTAGATCTACTTATCAAGCAGAATAAATAAATTTACAAGAGATTATTACCTCTAAATCCCAATTGTGAGATTCGAGTATATTTCGACATCGTTCTATGTCCTCTATTCCTGTTAACTCCTGAAATCAAACAATAGAATTAAAATATCGGTTGACTA
The DNA here is from genome assembly GCF_043381705.1 of Parasteatoda tepidariorum. Lineage (NCBI taxonomy): Eukaryota > Metazoa > Arthropoda > Arachnida > Araneae > Theridiidae > Parasteatoda > Parasteatoda tepidariorum. Next base: position 42,107,425 of record NC_092209.1, on the reverse strand, counting down.
ACAATATGAAAAAAAAAAATTTCGTCAGCAACTGCAGTAATACAAGTTTTAATTGCAGAGTAATTATCACAAGAATGTTACACTGTAGATAAAACATTACATCATTTTTAAAATTTAATAATAGTATGTATACAAAATCTCTTTTCAAAAATTAAGTTGACTGATTAAGTAAATTAACTAAAATTGATTGAAAATTTAACCTGGAATTGTACTAATTTATCTGTCTGCAAAGATGAAAGCTGCACATCTTCCGCCATATTTATCTGTTTAGATTTGAGATTTTCTTTTTCAAACTTTTTTCACGTACTTGCAAACTTCTCTTCTCTCATCTCGTGCAACTTTCTTCGATAGGGAAAAGGCATTATGCGTATGTAATTTTATTTGAATTTTTCATTGGCTACTACGTAACGGCAACCAATAATTGACTTCATTGTTCATTTAGGACTATTTTAGTAGCGTTAGTTCAATTCGACCCTCAGTTATATTTCTAATAAATATCCAGAATCCAAATTAACATTTCGAGCTTCTGAGCTGGGCAGAAAGAAAAAGCTATAAACTCACCAAACCAACTAAAAATAAACAATTATAGTTCAATGCACTTATTTTCACGAAAAGAGTAAAATTCTTTGCTTTTTTTTCTTTTTATTTGAAAGCTTCTATCAAAATGATTTTACGATGGTTTGGTTTTTTTAAGATAAGAATTTTTAGTAGCATTAAAAATAAATCCTTTGTGTTACAATTTGATTAAGAATTAAAAGAATCAGTCCTTAATATTGCATTAGTGAAAAATAAATTACAGAATATTTGTAAGCTTTAAAATATTTTATTTATTGTTACATAATTTTTTTAATATTTTATAGTCATTCTTCCAAATTGATGGATTTCGAAGAAAAGCGTATCACCTCAAGTTGTGATAAATGTGGATTGAAATTTGAACCCGTCAGCAATAATGTTTACAAAGAAGGAAGCCATTTGTGTGATTTTTGTTATTACCTCAATTCAATCAAGGTAGAACAAACTGTGAATGCTAAAAAGTTTGAGTGTGAAATTTGCCATAAAAAGTTTTCACAAATAGGAGGTTTAAACCGTCACTATCTTACTCATAGTGAAGAGAGGAAACATGTTTGTGATCATTGTTCAAAAAGTTTTAAAACTAAATGTTCTCTTAATCGACATTATCGTAAACATACAGGTGAGATTAAGCCAGAGCTTATTTGTAGGGTATGCCAGAGAAGTTTTAACACTAAGCACCATTTAAATCGACATTTTTCTACTCACACTGGCGAGAAACCACATACTTGTGAAATATGTGGCAAGGGTTTTATCACCAGCACTCAATTAAAACAACACTTTTTTAATCACACTGGAGGTAAATTTGAATGTCTTGTTTGCAACAAAAAATTTACCACTAACACTAGGTTGAATCTTCACTATCGGGTGCATACTGGGGAAAAACCTTATGTGTGTGAAGAATGTGGAAAAGCTTTTCCTCTAAAACCAAATCTTGACAAGCACAACCTTATCGTGCATATAAAACGAAAGCATTTTTGTGATGTCTGCAATAAAGGATTTTGTTCAAAGCAATACTTAACTGAGCATTATTATACACATACTGGTGAAAAGCCTCACAATTGTGACGTGTGTAATAAGCAGTTCAGATCAAAACGATATTTAAAACAACATTTGTTAAATCATGCTGGAGTAAAACCACATATCTGTGATATTTGTAATAAGTGTTTTGGCCGAAAAGACCATTTGTTATCGCATAAGTTTGTGCATACAAATGGAAAACCTTTTGTATGTAGTATTTGTAATAAAGGCTTTACAAGGAAAACAAGGTACAATAAGCATGTCCATTTACATTCCAATTTGAAATAAACTATGTACACTTCTACTAAAAGCTTTCATCTGCTTGTCTTATATACTATATTTTTATATGGTTGTGCAAAAAACAAATCAAAATACAATTTCTGTAAATCCTTAATGATTTTTTACTTTATTAGACTTTGTTTTCTTGGGACCCTTTAAAAAAAATTTTTATTCTAATACCCAAAAGATAATTGATAACATCAAAATCCTATTGTATTTTTTTCCTTGTCTGTTAAAACCCCCTTTTTTTTAATGTCATGTATAAGAAGAGAGCTTAAATACTTTTTATATGAATAATTTTGATTTTATTTTCTAATTTTAAATTATTATTTGATTTTGTATTAGATATATTTGCAGGGGTCTGTCTAGGTTTTCCTGACAGGTACCTATTTTGTGAAAATTTAGACGTAATTTGTGAAAAATTAAAAATTATATTAAGAAATCAACACAAAAATATGGATTTATCGTTTCTTAAGGGATACAAAAATGAAATTTTAAGAAAAAGTATTTTGTGAAACTACCGTTTTTCCTAAAATTGAATTTGTGAAACTACCGTTTTTCCTTAAGTTGAACTTGTGAAGGTACCGCTAAACGGTAGTAAATTCGGCCTGGACAGATCCCTGATTTGGCATATTTTGTTTTTAAAATTTCTTCTAAAATAATTTTTCAAAAATGTCTTATTATCTAATTTAATGATCACTGCCTTTCGTAGTCATGGCTCTGCTTTAGATTATTACATACATTTGTTTATTGATTAATATCTGTTTTTTTTTTCTATTGATATCTATGTAACTGTAAAAAATAACCAACTAAATTTTCCTGTAAACTAAATGAAACAAAAAACACTAAGCCTATTTTAAAGCTTTTTCTTGAAAGAAAACTATTAGTTATGCTAATCATTAACAAGAAATTATGAATATCGTATCATAAGGGAAATCTATGCAATACCTACCCTTTTCAATTTTTGAAAAAAAATTTGCCGTATGTGTTCGAATATGTTTCACATTATGAATTGTCTGAATGAATGAATATTGTTTGGATCATATACATTTAGAATTATTCATTTTATTAATCATTAATGTGTGAATAGTCTCGTGTTATTTTAAAAATGCAAATTTTTCATTTGTAGAGTTTTGTTTAGATTTTAACTATTTTACAAAGTAGCTATTTGCTGTTCTTCTTTCAAGACAATTCATCCTAATTAAAAGTCTAAAGTTGTCTGGTATTCTGTAAACAAGACTAAACTCATTTTAATGATTTAGAATAATTGAATAAAAATGATTTTCCTAACCTAAACAAATATGAAACCTTAAACCTCACACCCATGTTAAAAGTAACCATAATAATCGTGAACGTGATGACCAGATAGTACCTATATTCTAATAAGAATATATTAAGCTGCAGTATAGCAAACTAATAAAGATATAAATCCTTAATGGAAATTTGAAGCCTCTCTGTAGAATATTTCTCCCAAAAGTTAATTAATTAATCACATGTAAAACATAGAAATAAGTACTATTTTTATAAATAATCTTTTCAATTCTGTTAGACATGAATAATAGCTATTTATTATTGTAAAATTTAGTGTCACTCCAGGAAGTGTCCAAGAAAATCTAGGTCATATAGTAACTCAGTATGTACTCAGTCCCTGGAGTCATGTACAGTACAGAACCCGTTATCCGGAAATCAGAAAACCGGAAAACCAAAAATCCGGAACGAAATTCGATAAATTTTCTCGCCATTTAAAAAAAAAAAATTTTTTCCTCTTAAGATTTTACGATTTTTCTTTCTTTTTTGAAAGATATTTACCTTACCATCATTTTGGAAATAATCATTAGTGTATTACTTCATCGTTTCTTCTTATTTTTAAGGTTATTTCCAATTTTTTTTTTTTTAGTTGGGTTTAACAATAAAAAAAACGGCTTTTTGTAGTGATTCAGAAAACCGGGAAAATGAGTTATCCGGAATAGCGATGGTCCCGACCGTTCCGGATAATCGGTTCCCTACTGTAATAGGAAGAATGCTATTTGTTCTATCTGTTTAGCCTTTACAATTTCTATTTAATAATAAAAATTTGTTGACTGTTATAAGAATGTGATATTTGTTATGAAGCTTTTGCAAGGAAAATTATATTTGAAAAATTTATTTGTATATACGAAAATTATTTATGATATTACTACTGTATTTGTTCTGTTTTTAAAAATCTATGTACCTAAAGGGGTTGGATAACAAATTTTGTATTAATAGTTTTGCATGATGCACCAAGAAACATTTTTATGATTCTTCACTAAAGCAGTTCAGTAAATGCTAAGTGCATTTTTACATGGAACAAGTGAAGAATAGAGTAGAGAGTGCATGTCAACTAAATACGGGTTATTATTATGAGTGCTTAGGTAATCTATATTGTTATGTACTATAAAAGAATAAACACTTAATAGGAAACATACAGTTGCTACTTACATGAGTTAAAAGCCAATTAGACTCTTGTGCAATGCGTTATGCACAGTCAGCAAAAAACAAAAGGAAAATTAAACTCGCAAATAAAATATTGAATTTCTACTCAGTGAGGCAAATGTTGAAAGTACGAAAGAACAAAATGGTGCTGTGCAATAAATATTGTCACTTCCAAAATTTGATTACATCATATTTTGACTCGCAAGGGGGTTGTGTTTGAGAGAATTTTTTCGTATTGCTCTGCAACCATGTGTAAAATCAAACTTTTATCTAACCCTTTGCAACGAAAGGGACTAAAAAATAATTGCTTAAAGTTTTTCTGTCAACATTACAGAATTTCCTTATCAGGGTTCCTAAACCACTTGCTTTAACAGACAGCAGGTCAGAAGTAGGCCACAAAGCCTCCATCCTTAAACTGTCTCATAGTAAAAATAGGAAAGAAAAAATGATTAATTACTGAACTAGTTCACCCTTCCTCAGAATATTGGGTCATTTGTATGAATTTTCTAATAGGAGAGATAGGATCAATAAAATTCAAATTAGAGTTTAAATTGCATGAACTGACTTGAATTTTCTTGTTCAAAAACTTAATTTCATACTGTATTGTAATAAATATTGCATTTTATTTCATTGCATGGATACCTTGTATTACATAAATTTTATCTTTCATATTTCAAAGTCTAAAATACTGTGAAATCAAAAGTATGTAAAGAGATTGCATTATTATTTTTGAAAAGATAATTTATAAACCCTCAATACTGTTGTGAACAAATTGAAGATAATAGTTGCCTTGTTGTGATTTTTGTTATAAAACTTTAAAAAATAATTGATCGCAATGTAACTAATCAGTTTCTATGAAATCTGCATTTGACAATTGTTAGCAAAAATATACAATTTTATATAAATATTTAGTAACATGTTGTTTATTTATTTTTGCAGTGTGGTGTGTTTATAACTAAAACAATTTTTAAATTTGTATCAATATTCTTATTAAAATATATATATCAGTTATGCAGCAATAAATATGAGACATTATATTATGTATATACAACTGTGCAGTATGCCAAAATAAATATTAAAAAAAAGACCCTAAAAAAAGAGAGAGAAAAAACCACCCTAAATAATTTTTTGATCTAATGATCAAATCTTCATGTTTTAGGGCTCAATTTAATAGTTTGAGAAGTTGACCTTAAATATGCTAATTAGAGCAAACGATATTTTAAGTTACAAAATCAGACCCAAAAATAAACTATCTCTGAAAAAACATACCTTTTTTCAATTGATTTGGATTTCTGACCCCTAAAATATAGGGGGTAACCCCAATCTGGGAAATATGTTCCCCTTAGTTTTTCAGGAGGGTGATTCAAATTTTGGTCCCTTTAATGCTAATTTTTCTTTTTGCGTATTTCACCATATCTCGAGATAAGTGAATTCAAACATTTTTGCCCACAATTCTAAAATTTGTCTATCCAATGATAATTCCTTGCCAGAAAAATATTTTAGTAAATTTTTATTATTTTATTTAATAGGTATACAATTTTTTTAAAACATTTTAAAGAAGGTAATTTTACATTGCAAAATACAAACTTTGAGCAAAACCCGTCAATTTGTTACTGAGAAATTGATTTTTAAAAAAGTTAAATACTAAAAATTTGATTCCGGAAACTATTTTACTGATATCGCTAAAATTTTGTATTTTGTCATGTAAAATTACATACTTTAAAATGAAAAAAAAAATTATACCTAACTATTCAAAAAAATTTCGACTATTATTAAATAAATATATATATCCTTACTAAAATTTATTTTTTGCACAGAATTATAATTTAAGAATTGTAGGCAAACTTTTTCAATTTGCTTAAAAAAATCCCAAAATATGGTGAAATATGCAAAAAGTAAAATTAACATTAAAGGTTTCAAAATTTGGATCACTTTCCTGAACAAACTATGGGCACCATATTTCCCAAATTGCGGCTACCCCCTATATTTCGGAAGTATGAAACCTGAATCTGTTGAAATAAAAGGTATACAGAAAATGTATGTTATCGTAACTTAAAATATCTGCCCTAATTAATTATCATATATGGTCACCCCCTTGAACCATGAAGATTGAGCCCTAAAACATGAAGATTCGTTCATTAAATCAAAAATTATTCAGGGTGCTCCTTTTTCTTGACGCACTGTGCATTCTATCATCAAGTTCTTGTATTGGTATTGTCACCAAAGTAATATTTCTAAGAGATAATTTTAAAATAAAAACTTTATTTTGCACTGCTAGAATAAAGCAAGAAATATCACCATGTGATATTTCTTCACAAAATCATTAAATAATCACTTCGATCTCTAAGTGACATTGCTTTGGTTTTCTTCATTTTTTATTTGTGTGCAAGGAAGATTTTAACATCATTTGATAACACACAGAAAATAGTGAACTTGAACTTCAACTAGAATGTGATAAAAAAAAAAATTTAGTTTTTACCTACAACAAAAATTTTATTTGGCAAATGTATTTTTATATATTCTATGATATTACTTGTTGTTAAATTTGTTTGAGGGAAATATATACTTCTGGTTATACAAATGTGTATTAAAACTTTTATATAAATATTTAAACAGTATATTGTTTATCTTTTTCTAATATTTTCAATATAACATTTTTATAAACTTGTTATATTTTCAAATATGCTGTATTTGTTTGAAATAAATATATGAAACTTCGAATTTTGTAGGTAGTGTGTATTATTAAATGTTGAATACAATAATTGCAACTCAAGCTCTTTATATACAAACAGAAAACTTTTACAGTAATGCTATTTTATATGATTAGTTATACAATATCCTTAAAAAGTTGGGTGTCTTCCTCTTTAAAATTAAATTTTTTCAAATATTTTTAAAAATATGTTATCTAAATTAAACTCTTGATAAATCCTATTAAAACCAGACAAGTCCTTTAGTAGAAGATATATTTAATGAAATATTTCCCTGCTTTAATATTATAAATAAAATATTTCCATGTATGAATCTGGTCACCATCTGAGCTATTTACATAGATGAATTATTTATCTGACTCCTGGTACCACGGAAGAAAGAGCATTAAGTATGTTTAATGCTATTTAATATATTATATATTTAATATATATGTATATATTTAAAATTTTCATTAGACTCAAAAATTAACATAATGCTTTGATAAATATTCTGTTTATTTATTTTCTAATGTGAATTTGAAAAAAAAAGCAGGACTTTATTATTAAAAAAGTTTTTCCCATTTATGAATAACATACAAAATTTGTCATGTTTGATAAACTCAGATTTAATTGCTGCACACATTTTAATTATGTTACAATGTTTTTGACAATATATGAAGGATCTGTTAATTTTAAGAAAATTATGTGCATTATTTTTTTAGCAAAGTTGTAAAAATTTAATTACATTAAAAAGGCACTTTAATTGTTGAGAAAATTCAACATAAAAAATTAGTACACTTTCAAGCTGATTTTTTTTCTTTTTTTTGGGGGGGGATTTCCTACTTTGGGGGAACTGATTTTTAGGCCTCATACCTGATATTAAGAAGAAAAAATTCTTAACAACCACTTTTGGATTACTTTTACCGGTGCCACTTTGGTCACATGCCAAAAGAAGTTTCAAATCAGATTAGTGTTTTAAAAAGCCACTTTTATAAATTTTTAAATCGTGCTCTTTTCTTTTACCTGTTCAGGGACTTAGAAAGTTTTTGTAACTAAATTTAAAAAACAAACTGATTATTAATATCTTTTCCAGTTACAAATATCTTTAATAACAAATGCACACTAAATGAAGTGATTACCATTAATGCATATGAAATATAGTTAAACTTTAAGAATGTATCATAATAATACTACATAGTATTGCATATTTGTGAGGATGGGTAAGTCTTGTCAATAACAAAACAAAGGATTGACTTAAGCAATTACCAAACAAATAAATATATGTTGTAAAATTTTGATACACCTAATGCATACCTAAATATTAAAAGTACGATATCCTTTTCATGCTACGTCATATTCTCCTACAGAAAAAACAATGATAGTAATACAATTATATTGTGCAACAATAAAGTTTATTACAAACTTCATATACATGAGATACAGATTCATAATATAAATAGGCACAGCCTATTTTTGTCATTTTATAAAAAAACAACTGAAAATAAATTTTAAAAAATTTGCAGGCACAACATTAATCGATAATCAAAGTAATTTAGACTAATCAAAATCTCAAGTTCAAAAACCTTTAATAGAATGTTTAATATGTTAATAAAATAGCAACAACGACCTTATTAATAAATTTCCTTTTGAATATATGTGTATAAATAATTTATACATAAATAGAAAGAAATTAAAACTGACTCAGTTAAAGATGATTTGTTTAATAGGAACCTCTTCAGTATTAATTAAAAGATTTCTGTTATTTTCTTACATTTTTTTAATACAATCTATATAATATAGAGAAAAAAAATGTGGATAATTCAAAGTTATATTTCTTATTTGCACCAACTGTTATCACCAAGGCACCAATCTCAGTTCTTCTACATGAAATTAATTTAAAAATATATAATGGCTTATCTGGAAGTGGCGACAAGTTTGCTCTTTCATGTGATTTCTCCTGTGTTACAGCCCCGTTTTCACCAAAATTTGGCAATCAATTTAGTGCAGGTACCAATAAGAAGAACATCTCTGGTTTGATAATTATATAACTTCATCAATCAACTTCAAACAATGCAGTTAGTATCTTTGTCTGAATGTCCTTCAGAGCATTCATCAAATTCTTTTCCTTTTAAGATGTTGGCATTATTACTTAACTGGATTTAATTTTATCTTCTTTAGAGTGAGTCAGCATATGAGATGTTAAATGAATTCTGTGACCAAAACCTTTTTGACAAACATCACATATATATGGCTTACTTCCAGAATGTGTGAGATAATGAGCATTAAGATATTGTTTAGAGTGAAAAGATTTGTTACATATATCACAAACGTCTCTTAATCCTTGATGGACAACAAGGTGATGTTTTTTAAGATTATGTTTTACACTGTAGCTTTTATTACACACATCACATGAGTAAGGTTTTTCTTTAGTATGTACCCTATAATGTATATTTAGCCTAGTTTGTGTGGCGAACTTTTTTACACAAAATGAACAACCATATTTTAATCCAGTGTGAGTTTGTTGATGTTGTCTTAACTGGGTGACATCAATGTAGGATCTATCGCAATCACTACACTTGAAAGGTTTTTCTCCTGTGTGAGTTCGATGATGACGCTGCAAATGATGTTTTGATATGAAACATCTGCTACATACATCGCATGAAAATTTAGATTTCTCATCAGAATGCATTAAATTATGTCTTTTTAAACTGGAGCATTTTTTATAGTGTTTATCACAAATGTTGCAAATATATACTTTCTTGGGCCTCATTTGTAATAAAAACGTTTACAATAGACCAATATATTTCTCAAATAATAAAGTTTATTTAGTTATTCAGAATCGTTATACTTGTTTATGATGGTTATGAAACTTCTTTATTAATTTTAACCAACATTGTGTGATTAGCTTATAGCTTTCATATATATAAAGTTCATAGATGGCGCTATCGCAGAAGTTGTTGGATGGAGGGCCTTGGCCAAAGAATACCTAAGGAGGCCTTTTCATTTCAATTCCAACCTTCAGTAAGGATAGGTTCGAAAAGGGACGAAATATATTGCACCTCCAAAACCCGTTTCACTGTCTCCCCTACATTTTTTGTGGGGGTGCGTGCGTTAAGTAACCCGAAACTAATCACTGTCACAGAAGGGGAATTGCAACCTGCGGGGGTCAACTAGCTTTCAAAAGATATCAGAAGAAACTCACTCTTTATCTTATATTCTGCTTTTTCTCTTTCTAAGATAAACTTAAAAAATATTTTTTTTAACTCTAAAACGACTTTATTTATTTTCAAAATAGTTTTATCATTTTATTTAACATGCACTTTTTCTAATTATATCTTGAATTGTTTATTATTTTGATTTGATTCTTAACAAATAAACACCGGGGTTATTTGTTATTTGTCACAAACAAATTGAAACATCAAAATTGAAAATTATTCGATTTAATTATCACAAAATTTTAAATCATATTAAGACAGATCTAAATTCCGATTATATCTGCGAAAGAAAAGGCATTTATTGGTTTTCATTAAAACTTACAACATAACAACAGATTGAGACAAGTTTACTTTACAAAATTTTATTAAAAACAAAAATACAGAAAATTATGGTTATCTGGGAGATATATTCATATAGATGGCATGCTGGCTAACCCTGGGAAGTTTTCGTGTTTTTCCTCTTTATGTAATGCTAATGACGGTTAGTTTTCTTATATTTTAATTAACTACAATTACACTAATTAAAGTTTGCAGTATAGAAATTTCTACTAAAACTCTTCTCCATGAATGGCAAAAGAAGGTCAGGGAAGAGAAATTAAAATAACACATTGATTACATACTTTGTTCTAGCAAAAAATTATGAATAAAA
>NC_092209.1:42066216-42093727 GCF_043381705.1 Parasteatoda tepidariorum | reverse complement strand
TGTCATCCTAGTAACTACTAATTCATTGTGCAATTTATATTAATGGTTGTAATAAATAAGAGAAAATTATATTTTTATTTAATTATAAGCTACGGTATAGTTTCAAAGGAGGACGGGTACATTGTTGAACAAGCCGTCCTCGGGGACGGGTTAAAATTTCTGAGCTTTTTCGAGCCCTGTAATTTTGTGATATTACCCCAGGGAAATATCTAAAGAGTATTCTCTCTAATGTTAGAGCATATAAAAAGAGACACTTTTTTTCCAATGTTTGACAAAATGGTAACACTAGCCGAAATGGTTTTAGCACGAAGCTACGACAAAATGTTTAACTGCTAGTTATCTACTATTTAACTACTGGTTTCTTTTATCATTTTCAATCGAATTAAAAAGTTCTTAATTGTATCCTAGTTCTTATTGTATCCTAATTTTAGTTCAATTAAAAGCTGAAATAAATTTTTTAAGGGTAACGTGTGTTAATGAAGTACATTTCATAAAGTTACGATTTATTTTAAATATTTTTATTTCTTACCTTTCTTCCTGCTTTTAAATTTCAGTGCTTACTGAACACTTATATATAAATAGATAAATGCACATTTACTTCTTCTAAACTTAAGAATAAATTCCAGAAAAGCGTTATATTAGTGTAGATTTTTCCTTTTCTCTGTTTATACTAGAACTTATTACGTAATAGACTGAAATAAACAAGCGTAAATAAAAATGTGCCGGAAACAGTTTTTTTTCGTAAAATAGATATCTAAGGTGAAGAAAACCGTTAGGCCAAGAGAAACTTTTGCAAAAGCGTCATCATCAAGTCAGAGTAGTCCTTTTGAGTATTGGATTTCGTGAATATTGCCTTATTAAGCTACATTTTATTATAAATATATTAAATTGCTCTTTTACAATCATCAAGTTATAATTACTTTTAAAATTAACTTTATACAGTACTGAAATTAGTCAGCATATGCAGTACAAATAACTTAATTAGTAAAATTTTAAAAGCAATATTAAGATTTAACTTTTCGCAATATTGCTAAATAATCTTTACAGCAAAAAATGTTTTGAGAGTTTTTATTAGTGACTAAAAATTAAATAAGAATTTCAAAAATACGTTTGTAGATAAAGTTGCAATGATTATAGAGCAAATATTAGGTTCAAATTTTATCCCATTAAAGCCAGATCTGGGAAAGCAAATGTGTGGAATAAAACATTTTGTCATCGATGTTTTGTACTTGGAAACCACGTTATTATACACAGCCATGAAGTTGTAACGGTCTTCTCGAGTTGCAGGTACCCAATAGAATAATTTTTATTTTTGATTTATAAAACTGTTATCATCAAGAAAAAAGGATTTCGAAATAATCATAGGTTGACGAAGCGGCAACGAGCAAGAGGTGAAACTCCTTAGTATTTAACTAAATATTAACCGACGCTATTTAATATTGTTTGGCAAGATTTATTTTTAAAAATAAAATACATAAACAAGCATCCAGCTCTAAAACTCTTTGGTATCTAAAATCTATACATCAAATTTTCAACAGAAGATGTTCCATGGTCGAACACTGAAAAACACATGCATTGTACTATAGCCGCCACTTCTTTCATATTCGTCATACAAACATTTTGGCACAGGAATAGGAAGAAATCGCTGAAACATGAAAGATAAGCAATGTAATTAGAAAAGATCTTTTTTTACAGCCACTCAAACTCAAGTTTGACTCTTTACAACTCAAGTTTGACAATGTAAATTTATGGAAATATACATTACCAAATTATTTTAGCCAATAACACGCAGGGATTATAATAAACGTTTTTTTTAATCTGTTCAAAACAATACTATTTTAAAATTGATGGCCCATATAATGCTATAGTTTACCTTCAAAAGAAATTCATCATTTTTATTTTTATAAAAATATTAAAATTATCCAACAAGCGAAAGGGTAGTACTTCGTGCTATGTAGACTAAAGCAAAAAACAACGCGAATAAACCAAAAATGAAAGTGCATAAATAAATGAACTTCATTCATTTGTGTTTTATTCCAATTTTTTGTTTTAATATCAAAATTAGCATTGAAATTTTGGAATAATAGATTCAAGAGCGTGATAAATAATATAAAATTATACCAAATGTAATTTCAAATACTATCGGTGTTCAATTCGTATCGTAAAAGGGGTGGAGCGTTTTAACTGTTTATGTTTGAATGTTTATATTTGCCTCATTAGTAAGGTGATCCTTGAAGTTAGGAAAAGGTTCAATTATGTAATAAGATCTGCTTTTTGTATGTTTGATAAAAGAAAAATCTCTCGCACGCTTCAAAAACGGTTTTTGTACATATTCAGAGAAAGATAAGACCTTTTTATAAAGGAAATACTTACGTTTTGGCTTTAAGCTCGATTAACAGTTACTTAAATACGTCACAAAATGAAGATCTGACTATAGTTGTCCATTTACAAAAAGTTGGGATGTTGAGTAAATTGTAAAAGCTAATTTAAGTTTTTCATTAAATTCATTTTGCAGTTGTTATATATGGGTGACGGTATTTGTGTAGAAGAAATACTAGTTTCGCTTTCATGTGAGATTTCCAGGATTGCAAGATAGTTAAAGAGTTTTGAAATCGCTTCCTATTGTGTTATTTGTTTTCAGATTAAGGGAAGTCAGAGAGTGGAAAGAAAGGCATTCTACTTTTCTATTTATCAATATCTATCAACCAAATTTGGAAACAAATCCCAAAGTTTGACCAAAGAATATAGAATTGACTTCTGCTTGGTATCTTGGTTTTGCCTATAACAGTTGATTTTGCTATGTGTTCAGCACAGCTCTAGAAAAATATTCTTTCGTAAAAAAATTGCTAGAAATGTATCTCGGGATTATTAGACAGAATATAGCATTCAGTATCATAATGTTTGCTGTTCTGAAATTTTACATACCGTTTGTTTCATTAATCTTGTCGTAGCAAGATTAATGAATGTCGTAGCAAAATTGCATGCCAGCAATTTTGATCCTCCCCCGTTTTGGTAGCCCGACGACCTGCTCGCAAAGTTGAACACCTTAAGAATAAAATAACGAGGATCATTTTGCTTCATTCGACATAATAAACTGCCTTGGTCTTATAAGAGGTTATCTGTCATCTGATCCCATGCCAGTAATGAAATTTCTATTTGTCAACTACCTTATGGAGTGATATTTGAGCAAGTCAGATTTAAAGGACATAGATATAACAAGAACCGACATTGTGGTCCTCCACGGGTGGATTAAAGTGGTCATCAACGCGCTCGCTGACCATTGATAGTGATGCTTGACTTCGGTGAACTACTGGGAACCATATCTTGCAGTCAGTTCTCAGTGGGACTCTACAGTAAGAGATTTAATAGAGGAATGAGAGGTAAAGTTTTTCTCTGGTTTAGGTCGGATGAGTAATGCTCTCAATCCTCTCCGTAAGAAATACTCTTGTTTCCATAGCGACGGACAGCATGAGACCATTTGCTGGGAAAGGTTTTAATGAAAGCTGGATTGGTGATCAAAATGGGCTACAGGTGGCGTAGAGCTGAACTCTCTACCTATGGCAACACTTCACGTGCTTTCCCCATTAGCGTGGGGAGAGACGTATTCAAGTGTTGCCTAGATGACGTATTCAAGTGTTGCGATGGCCTATAGTTTACTATCAAGTTTAGTCTAAAAGAAGGGAAAAAACGGTTGCTTTCAATGACTAAATAATTGAATTTGACACTTACAGAGAATGTGGAGGAAGGTGGATGCTCGAATCTTCTTGAAAATTCATAATTTCCAAATGATGCGAAGGCAAAACTAGTCAATTTTCCTCGATTGTAAATTGCCGTGAATGGGAAGAAATCAGAACAAGTCATGTTTTCGTGAGTATTGTACCAATAATGAACACCTAAGGAAATAAAAAGAAATATTTTTTACTCACGTGATTACATATAAACCTGATTTAAATAATTTCGTCTTTGGCATTCAAATTATTCTTTAAAATATATTGTTGCATATTAGGATAATAGGGAGCATTCACACTGCATGTCATTGACTCAGACGCATTTGCGAATATTTAGAAACTTCATGCAAAATTCATCGTAAGACTTCCGGGTTTGATTTTTACACCTATGCTTGAGAAAGCGAACCGTCCAATATTATTATATTTGTAGTGTTTATGAAAAAAGTTGTTTACGAAAAAAATTGAAAGCAATACAAATTTTTACATCATTTTAATGAATGTAATATTCTACAGCAAAATACAAAATTTGAACGAAAACGGTTGAATTTTGAAGTACCTTTAAAATTATATTTCTCAGGAACTATTCGACCAATTTTGTTCAAACCTCATACCAATTTTCAGCTAAACTTTAATTAAAATGATGCAAAAGTTTGTATACCTTATAGTTCAAACTTTATTTTTAGACTATTATTTAATAAGTTAATAATAAATAATTATTAAGCCTTTTTGCTCGGAATTATCTTTGAATAAACGAATTTCATAACTCAACATAGTGCATAAAATTTTCAATTCGCCAAAAAAAATCTCGATATATGGCGAAATGCGCATAAAGTATTGAAGTCCAAACTTTAAACCGCACTCCTGACCAAACTAATGGAGCTATATTTTCCAGATTGTGATTTCCCTCTCATGTTATAGGGATCCATTGAAAAAAAAGTCATGTTTATTCAGAGAAAATATGTTTTTGAGTCAGATTTCGTAAATTAAATTATCATCTGCATTATTTAATTAGCATATTTGAGGTAACTCCTTTGAACCGTTAAGTTTGTGTCCTATCAAGTGAAAATCCAATCATTCGATCAAAAGTTATTCAGGGTGTTCCTTTTTTTTTTTAGAACAGTACATTTTAAATACTTTAACAACTTTTTTTAAAAATTCAGTGCATACCTATCAACTTGCACAATTGTTAAAAAAGATTTGACAAATTAAGTTCGGAAGAATTTTTTAAAACAAAACTATTAATACATCTATAAGCATGCCAACAAAAATATTTTATCTACATATTAAATTATTGATGGTAGTTTAAATTTTTTTTAAACCTTTAACTTCAAGATTTAAGCACCAAAATGCTAATGTTGCTACTATCAAGAAAATTATTTGCTCTTTTAGTTGGCAGCTCTGCTAGTACTATCCAAAATTTGGTAATAAATCTTTTAGTACTTACCCATAGTTCTGAAGCATCCACCTTTTACCCAGTGAGTATCTTCCATGTCTTTTTCATACAAAGGCACTTCGAATGTGTTTTGAATTGGATTACT
This sequence comes from Parasteatoda tepidariorum, assembly GCF_043381705.1. NCBI lineage: Eukaryota > Metazoa > Arthropoda > Arachnida > Araneae > Theridiidae > Parasteatoda > Parasteatoda tepidariorum. The sequence goes on along the minus strand of NC_092209.1, from coordinate 42,088,461 downwards.
TCCATTTTGCAAATAGAGACCCGTTCCTACTCCTTGCTCATCGTATTGCTCCCTTGTTCGTCCTTCATTGCAGATTATATCTAGAGGAAAATCAATTCGTTGAGAAGATGTAAAGCATCATCCTTAAATAATATGTTTTCGTATTATTGTCAGTTTAGGGAGAAATTCATGGTCAAAACCAGCCGCAGGGCGGCTAAATATAACAAATGGTAATTTATAAATTCTTTGCCAGTCGCCACCCAAACATTTTTTAGTGTTATTTTTTTTAATAAATAAAAAAAATTTAGAATATTCTAAAAATAATTTTATTCTCAGCTGGTTTAAATTTTTAATTCATTTCAGAAATAAACCTCGTGATGTAATCATGCTTTGAGAAATTTTTTAAAAATGCTATTATCAACAGGTATCGTTTAAATTTTTGAAAAAGTGGTCGCATGCCTTATAAATTTTCCATTACAACTTTTTTCCGACCAGTGGCGAAATTTCATAATTTTGCCCTGTAGTTGTCAAGAGTCAAAAGTATGCAAACTGAACGTCGCAAATTAGTATTCCGTGCTGAGAAGAAATAAAAACGCTACCGAAATCCATCGAAACTGTGTTAAAAAAAGACTGGTATAAGAGCATCTAATAACACAAACAGACTAATAATCTTCTGGTATAAGAATATCTAACACAAGCAGACTAATAATCTTCTGGTATAAGAACATCTAACACAACCAGACTAATAATCTTCTGGTATAAGAACATCTAACACAAACAGACTAATAATCTTCTGGTATAAGAACATCTAACACAAGCAGACTAATAATCTTAGTCTTACCGCTTTTAAACTAAGTTTCCAGAACTATCATTATGTAGCCAAAATGATCGCCAAGTGAAATGTCGCCAAACCGAGACTTCCATAGAAAATTCCAGGCATTATTTTTTCTCTAAATTACGCCCCTTTCTTGCAAATTTTCTAATTGAACTGCTTATTTAGGATGGATCTATCTGAAATATTAAGCCTCATAAAAAATTTATACGCATATTTACGAATTCGTTACAATATCTTTTTTGTTCCCTAACGAGAACATCGACTTAGCCATCCGAAGATCTATTTTGATTATAATAATGTTTAGTGTTTGGTATTATAAAAGAAAATAAGTAATAGAATAGAAAAAGATTTTGAAATTTTGAAAAAAAGAAAGGAAGATGATGAAAACCTAAAACAAGCAGGCATTCAAATATTGCGTGGATATTAAGGGCGATAGGTTTGCTTACTTAAAACGCTCTTTATCGGCAAAAAATCTCAAAGTTGTAAAAGAAATTAGATTTGGAAAAAAATTCTTATGAGTTGATTATTTTTAGTTGAAGGAGGCCCAAAAATACCCCCATATGTTTACTGAAATATTCGAACTTACTTGGATCCACAAAATAAGATGTGAGGAAATAAACTTCCTCTTCTCCGAGAACTTTATCTAGCTGACAGTAGCGTAGCTAGGTAACCAAGGGCCCTGGGGCAAATTAAAAAATGGGGCCCCACTGCTATGTAAACTGATTAGGTTTTATCAAATAAAAATATGAAATATACAAATACTTTAAAAATGCTAAGCTACAAAAGCTCTTTTTTGTGCACTGCAGGGAGGTAATAAAAATATTAAACAATAACAACATAAATTACAATTAATACTTGGTGTAGGTTTGGCTAATAAAACGAAATAGAGAAGATTCAAGGGTTTATTATATAAAGGTTGGGCCTACCAACTGACTAAATAATAATTATATTTACAATTTTTTCCTAGCTTTAGTTTTCGCAAAAGTATCAATGACTTCGTTTAAATCCAGGCTTGATGCGGTTTTGTTTTCAATTGCTATTAACGATAAATGTCGGAGTCGAGTTTGGCCCATATTATTTCTTAAATAATTTTTTATTATTTTTAATTTGCTAAATGACCTTTCAGCTGCTGCAGAAGTGACAGGAATTGTAAAGAATAATAACATTGCTGTAAATACTTCCGTTAGGTCGCATTCTAGCACTCCATATTTGCTCATTATTTCCTTACATAATTGGTGAACAGTCCATGCTTGAGTTAGTTGAGGTAAAACTAGGTGGTAAATATTAATAAATTGAAGTGAAAAACTAGGGCCTATTATATCTGAATATTTTCTTTGGAATTCGTCACACTTTTGTAATAAAGTTGCTTCATCAACATGTAATAAAAATGTTGGTGTTAGAAAATCGAATATATGACAGACTGCACTCATACCAATAAAACGTGTATCTAATTGAGATATTACTGTGTCTAGTACATTATTGAAAATCTCAATTTTAAATATTTTTTCTCGGTTTGGAAATCGGTGATCAGCAGCTAATTCATCAAAATGTTTTTTAACTTTTCTTTGCCTTTTTTCTTGAAAATGGGTATCAATACCATATTTTCTTGCAGTTTCACTGGCTTTGCACTTGAATAATTCGAAATCATTTCTATAAATTTGCAACTTTGCTTTGGTCTCTGCTAAAACTTTACTCGCCTCGCCCAAATTGATGTCGCATTTTTGTAAAGTTTTGGATGCATAATTGATGTCGTTCAATACACTGTGCATGAATTCGCAAAGCAACACGAACTCGAAATTTAGCATTTTTGTTTTAATACTCTCTGCTTCACTACGCTCATCTTTATTAGGACTCTTTAGAACTATTTCTGATAATGCTTTGATAATATCAAAATAACGAAGTTTTATTGCAGATATCGTATTGACCCTACTGGACCATCTAGTCGGATTTAGTTTTTTTAGAGTGGTGTCCGATTCGCCAGTGAATTTTGACAGTAGATCCCAACGTTTGATGCTGTTTCCGAAAAAGTTATACAAATCTTGCAACGTTGCGAAAAAAATCTGTATTTCCACACAACTGCTAACGGCATCATTTATCACCAAATTTAAATTATGAGTGGCACAATGTACGTACTCTGCGTTAGGCTGGATATCCTTAATATGTTTTTGTACACCATTATACACACCACTCATCACACTGGCTCCATCATAGCCTTGCCCCACACATTTTTTTAAATCAATATTTTTGTCGATAAATAATGTTGTCACTTGGTTGACTAAATCTACTGCGCCATGTTTGATGGCTGCATAAAAGCCTAGAAACACTTCTTTTACTTCTATATCAATTGGCTGTCCATTTTCCGATCTGGTTATTACTGCATACCTCACAACAATGCTTAGCTGATCTACCTTCGATATGTCCTGTGTCGTATCCATTATGATGGCAAAAAACGGTGACGCTCTAATTTGTTCTAGTAGATGGGTTTCGAGTTTGGTCCCCAAGCTCTCAATCATTTCATTTTGAATTGTTGCACTCAGATATCTTGTAGATCCTAAAAACATAAAAAAACACAATTTCAAAAAAGTCCTGATATTAAACAGTTAATAATTATAAACAAAATAAAACGAAAAAAAAACTTAGAAATAATTATTATTACCTTTGGGCATATCCAAAACTTGCCGCAAAATGTGATCATATCGGGCGACAAGCTCTACAAAGGACAGAAAATTTCCGTGGTATCCTTTCTGACTTAAGTCTTCTTGATGTCCTCTCAAAGCCAAAGAACTCTTTGCTAGGGTAAGTATGATATCGAATAACCTTTGAAGAACCATTTTCCAAAATGATGCTTCTTTGCGAATTTCATTTTCAATTCCTTGTCGATAGTATTAGTATTTTTTTTTTTCCAAAATTCATACACAGCACATGCTTCCGAATGGCCACTCGAACAACTGTGTTGTTTAATTCTTTCTGATAAATGCTTCCAATCTCGAATTCCCGTACACCAAACATTATTCCTTTGTGAAGCAAATAACCAGCAGGGTTGACAATAGGCAGCGTCTAGTATTTTGGAATAACACAACCAAAAACGATTAACTGGCCCATATTTAGAACACGAAACGTAGTACGATTTTGAAAAACACCTATTGTTCTGGTTGATGTCTGTTGGAAAAGGTCCTGAAGGCTGTAAAGGCCCCATATCAAGAATTTGACGTTTTTCGTTATCACTTAATATCTTGTTCGTGAAGTTTCCCAAGTCATAAGAAGATTTGTCGTACACATTTTCGAAAAATGTAGAGGTCTGTGGTTCCTCCAAACCCTCCGCTCTTATGTGTGTCATGCAAACATCATCCACGTTCACATGATCGGCGGCGGAGGTATCTCCAACTGCAATAATTGTCGAATCTTCTTCAGTAGGCTTCTCAACCAACACTGCAGTTACCACATTATTTGAGTCACTATCAATAGAAATATTTTGGCCAGATGTACTTGCAGAAGGCTGACTAAAAAACTTGTCAATTTTGGGCAATTTTTGTTTACTATCTTCTCTTTCTTGGCGTTGTTTGCGTTTAAATGCACCACTGGGTTTCTTCTTTTTATCCATAATTTTAGTTTTCTAATTTATTTAAACAATACAATATTAGATTGTGCTCGAGTAGGTAGGTACTCACTGTTCACTGACGACGTTAAAAGTAAAATAAAAGGAAAGAGAAACACAATGATACGCTACAAGTGTCGTTGGGGAATCCCCGGAAAAAAAATTATCACCGTTAGTGTTACCACATTTAACGGTGGAGACTGTAATGGTTGGCAACTGTTTGGCGACCTTTTAAGGCGCACTTGGCGCATTTTGTCATCCCGTCGGAGGGATGCGAGAGAGAGAAAGGTAGATGTATGTTTGATATAATCGGGAGAGGGTCTCCCTTGGTATTCTAAGAGCTGGAAGCTCTTACTGGAAAACAATGCCTATTTCTTTTGTTTTTAAATAAAGTTAAGTTTTATTGTTTTAAAAATCTGGTCTGCTTATTTATTGGAAAGGAAAGGCATTACAGAGACCATGAACGATCTCCTGCCCGCGGACCTGAATTAATGTACCTACTGCAGGTGACTTGCATTTTTTCACGATATTTCTCGTTATACAATGAGCTGTAGCCGAAATCTATAGATTTGACACGATGTATTGACTTAACGGACATCAATATGAGTGGTAAAATCAAATAAAATTGAACCACTATATTGACCAGTACAAAAAAGTTTTTTGACATTAGCTTACTTACTCCTGATACAGCATTAATTTTTTAACCGTTCTCGAAAAAAAAAATCTTAACTCGAATTCACAATAAAAAGCACAGCGATGAATAATAAACCGCACATATCACTATCCGTCAAATTGACAACACTGCCAACCTACAGAAAGAATTTAGGGGAATTCCCTAGGCATAACTTTTGAATTTCTCGCAACTGAGTTGTCATGATTAAAGTGGGGTTGCAACCTGTCATATTTATTTTGAAAATGGGAGAAATTTCCAAAAGTTCAGTTCGATCGAGATTTCTGGTAAGGATACGAGGGCCCCCTGAGCTTGAGGGCCCTGGGGCACTGCCCCGCCTAGCCCCTCGGTAGCTACGCCACTGCTAGCTGATAGGCCGAAGATTTCTCAAAAGAAAATGTTGTGTTCACTCTGTCAACGTCACTTTTTGGAATCTAGAAAAGAATAGGAATTTTTTTTGCACTTTTTTAACACAGAAACATTAATATAAATGAAAACATAAGTAAAGTTTTGTGTTTCGTAGCCACCGCTTTTAATCTAGATATTTAGAATTTTCTAAAAAAAAGTTTGCACATAAATTAGTCGCAAAATGATATTTGAGAAATGATATTTACAAATGACAAGGAAAGAAAAACACAATCAAACTATATCGAATCACTAAACTGGTTTTAAAGCAACGAAATAAATTTGATTGTTGAGGAAATTTACAGGTGATTCAAATAATCACATGAGCCATTCCACGATACTAGATTATCCATTTAGATAAGATCATCTCTGTAACTTCATTAACTATTAGTCTATTCAAATGAATATTTTGAAGTCAAACATTGAATCAATATCGAATGCCCAACTGGTGTTGTGGGTTTTTCACTTGTCTACCTCGGCTGAAGCAGAGGTTCGATTCTCTGGGCTAAAATGTTTGATTGTGTTGTGCTTCCACCGATCATGTCTTAATGATTTGGAATCCCATTTAATAAAATGACCTCATAAAATTATCCCTGTGCTAGAAAATAACGCGCGGGTTGGATTATTACCGCCACTTTCTTCTATCATCTTTGATATAAATTATGGAACAGTTAGTATAGTGTGCCTATACGTAAGTATTGGCTTCGGGTAATCAAGTTGGAATCCCTGACCGTCACCAGTTAGTTAGTTCTATTCAAAGTTCTAGTTCAGTTAGTTCTATTCAAAGCGTATTCTCCTGATACATTTGATTAGTTTTGTTTCCAATGTTGTTCTAGTTCTACACTGTTTTAGTTCTAAACTACGGATTCACGAGTAATGGTATTCAAAATACAATATTGGAGCATGCGCACTCTACACTTTCACAATTGAAATTGAAGAGCAGATAGTAATCACTATCTCCAGAACACACTCCCTAATCGCCCAACTCTAATTGAACTTTTTCAGCACGTTGAAACTGCCAGAGACATACGATTGGATTCCGAAGCACATCAGAGAAATTGCAATTCAATTATAAACACCTAGCATTTAGCAAAGGGAATCGAATCTAGGCCCAAGCAGTGGTTAGTTAAGATCAAACCCACCACATTCTTTACACCCACCTGGGCTACGCTTTATTAAAGGAAAACCACTAAAACAATAGTGAGATTTTGTACTTTTCCCCGTCTGGTTAACTAGGTACACGCTGCGCAAGCATAAATAAGCTGCGTGATATAAATACTAGTTCGTTGGAGATTGAGCAGTGGAGGTTTATTTCATTAGACTGTATAAGTTAACCAGCCGATTGCATAACCTTCATTAATGAAATTAACTCAAACTCAACAATGTGAACGAGTACCAATCTAAAACTAGCGGTAAAGAGTTTCTCTTTACTTAACAATTAAATTTTGATTAAAAATAAAATTTTTGAATAAACACATGAGAAGGAAAAACTAATACAGACGCATATTACATATTTCCTGATAATTTATTGTACTTACTCCATGCTGAATTCCGGCAATGAAACCATTTTTATCATATATTAGTACTGCCGCTGTATCTAGTCCTTTCATGTATCGATGACCGAGGAATTTTCCTTCTGAAATAAGTTTCCAATAAGAATTTATGCATAAATAATTTTTAAAAATTTCTTTAATAAAATCTTGCAAAAAAATCTTTAATTGTATGTAATATACGCCTTTAAAAAAAAACTAAGTCTTAAAATGTACGGAAAACTTCTATTGAACATCTTAAAAATTTCAAGTTAGTTAAATGCATAGTTCTAATAGCATGAGAGCTTATAACTGTCTGCACTTCAGGAAATGTAAAAATGATAGTTCTAATAGCATGAGAGCTTATAACCGACTGCACTTCAGGAAATGTAAAAATGATAGTTCTAATAGCATGAGAGCTTATAACCGATTGCACTTCAGGAAATGTAAAAATGATAGTTCTAATAGCATGAGAGCTTATAACCGACTGCACTTCGGGAAATGTAAAAATGATAGTTCTAATAGCATGAGAGCTTATAACCGACTGCACTTAAGGAAATATAAATGACATTAAATAATTTAGAAGACAAATTGTTTAAGTGCTGTTATGTGAGATACTATGAAGTCTTATTTAAAAGGGGAAAAAATCGTAAAAAAAAAAAAAACGCATTTTATTCATTCTTTTTTTAGGCACAAACCTCACATCTGTATACCAAATATGAAAATTTTTATATAAATTCGATGTAATTTTTCACATGTTTTTCTCTCTCTCTTTTTTTTTTTTTTTGTAAAACTGCATGTTTCCTGTAGACTTTTTATATCCATGATTTTTTAAGCAATTCTAGTATCAAATTAGTCAAACAAATATTGTACCTGCACATCCACCAGCTAGTTTAACAAACCCTTCACTTCTTGCTCTGCTTTCGGTTCTTGGCAATTTGGCAAAAACTCTTGAGCTTAATACATTTATTCCCCAAGTAACTAGAAATTCAAAAAAAGGATATTATTTTCATAAATTGTCTTTTCAAATACTATAAAAAATTGTATTAGGAGGTGGAACAAAGATAAAAATTTAAACAAGACACGAAACGAGAAAGCTATCGAAATCTGCCAAATCACAACTGAGGAAGATGGGATGAAACATATAAACCTGGTTGATTTTCAGGTGAATCTTGGAGATGTTTCCGATAATCGATCGCTTTTCAACTCCTCTCTTTTTCCTTCAGTAATTGAACAGGTTATGTTTTCAGTCCCTCTTTTCTTGGCGGTGATTCTTTATATTTTGATAATGCTTTTATTTTACGCCCTTGATTTGTGACCTTTAATCTATGTACTTTTTTTTACTTTATTTTTTTTTAGGATTAAAGCCAACAGATCACCTAAACTGTTCTTTATTTTTTATTTAAATTTTCTTCGCCCCGGATGTAACTTCGTGCTATCTGTTCGTCTATTTGTCTTGTATTGTCATGGGTTTATGAGCCGTTACACTGTGTTGAATTTACAAGCCCGTATATGCATGCATTAATTAACAAATTATGCTTATTAATTTACGCAGGTAACATAAAAGCTTATTTTAGGTGCTTATCATACTTAATAATAAAAATGAGAGAAATTAGTTTTATCAACGGTGATCATCCTGAAATACGGCTAATTACGAACTACGCGTACCTAAATGGTACCAATATGGCTGGAAATAAGTACCTATTTTTGTTTTGTTTTTTAAAAATATGGAATGTTGGTTGGTCGTTTTTACCTGCCTTGTTACTATGTATACTTCCCACATTTTCTTAATTAACATAATAAAGAACATAAAACTGTGTCTCTAATCTCTGAATTTTAGAATTGTGCATACTATAAATTCTATCAATTGTTCTGAATGCAATTTGCAAGTAGCATTGAAGCACAAATAAATCAAATCGTATTATATATAAATTCATAGAAATGTTAATAATCCAAAACTTACACATATATACAAGTTTCATATTTTTAGAACTTATTTTTTTTAAAGAGTACGAACATACAAACGTTGGTATATCAAAACAAATAAAGTATCAAATGAGCGAGCGAAGATAGTTCTGCCGTTCCGAGGGTCTGATAACAGGGATTGGGTTTCCTATTTACAATGTATACAATCTGAATTAAATTTCGTCTAAATAATAACATTAAGACTCTTACCTCTGAAACTCTGCCATGTTGGTTCTGAAAAGAAAGTGAGAAAATGTTTTAGTCATCAAGTAAAGACTTGGAAAAAAGAAAGAACACAAATATATATAAAATATTAGCATATTTCTGGAGCAGATAATGCGAAATTACAGTAAAATTGAAATTATAGCACCTTATTATTGTAAAAAGTAATGTAATAAAATCAATAATTAATATCATTTGAATTTTAAATTTTTTAGAAAAAATTTACTTCCCCTCCGGACTTATTTTTAATTAATAATAAATTTGATTGAATTTATTATTTGATTGAAATATTTATAAATTTATGAAATATTTTTAAAAATTTATCGCTGATATTGAACTTGCGGTGGATATTCAACAGTGAAGGCCAAACATTTTCTGAGACTAGCAATGGAACAAATTTTCCTCTATGTCGGTACATTTATTTCATTCCTTAGCCCGTGTTGAACAGCCTACCCAATCCTGAGTTTACGACTATCACTGTTAAACTCCTGTTACCTTGAAAGTTTGAGCCCCATTCCAGTGTTAAATTTATCAATTTTTATCCATTTTTCTTAGCTTTAATTCAAAATAACTTTTAATTCAAAAGTTATTTTCACTTCCAGTAAAAATAAATAAATAAACCACGGGAAGGAACAGAAAATATTAATCTAAAGTAAGAGACTGTCTGTTAACTTGGTTCCGTAAGTTAAGTAATAAAGAAAAAAAATAATGGATGGCGCATAGAAAGTGTTGCAACTGATTGACTCATAGAATATATAAAAAAATATATCTATATTAATTGCTTTTTTAATAATTACGCTACAATATAGATAAGTTTTAACAATAAAGCGGAAAAGGTAATTCGTTATAAAAACAAAGTGCACCGATCCAGACATTTGACCTACATTTAAAGAGAAAAAAATCTATAAATCTTGTCTTAAGCTTAAAATGTGGGACGTTGACCCCAAGTGACCTTTCTTTCACGCATCAGTCTCACGTGCCTCCGAAGTCACGGTCATCAGGCCAACTCCCCTCTTTAAAATTATTTTCTTTTACACTTAATAAAACCTAATAAGAAATCTATTGTAAAGATGAATTCGAAATCTTCTTTGTTGATTCAGAACAGTAAAATACCTTAAATACTCCTAAATAATTCACTGTGACGCTGAATCGAATGTAAAAAGGCCAAAGCCTAATTTTATAACAGCCGACACAATTTTGGGTTTACGACTACCAATATTCAACTCTGCAGCCTTGTAATTTTGAACCCAATTCAGAAGACGAGGGCGCTCCTGGATCAAGTATTGAGAGAAATTTGCCTTCGTGGGGGACTTTTTGAGGGAACTAACCCGCATTTGCGTTACATAGAGAGGAAAACTACGAAAACCTCCGATGGTTAGCCTGATGGCAAGGGGACTCTACCCCATGATCCGTGAGCACTGAGGTCCGTGTGAGCCGGGTACAGAATTCGTTTTGACCAGCCACCGCTGGGATTTGAACCCGAAACGCCTCATCGGGAGGCGCGCGCTCTAACCCTTTAGCCACCACTACTCAAGAGTTTAAGATTACAGTGTTACTTATTACTTAACCTCCTTCGTTGCATGATTGTTTTGAAAATAAATAAATGATCAAATTAAAACCGCTTAAGTCCGTTTTGCATCGCTAGCTTTAGGCCTTGTTGCAAAAAATTACCAGTTACGTATTATTTCTTGTTTTATTAATTAACTTATTAGTTACGGTTTCAGATATTTTTTCAATGAAGCATGTTACCAATGATGGAAGTCTAATCCAGCGCAGTTCCCAAATGGTGGTCTCGAAAGAGTTAGAGATTCCAAAAATGTCAAAACGTCTTTTTTTTTTTAATTAATTTATTTATTTTTAGATCCAATCAACAATCCGTTATTTTCTAATTACTTCAATTGCCTTTAGGAAATTACATTTAAAGTAAAATACGAAAGCAAGAGAAATGAATATTATGAAAAATGGCTGTATAAAAAATGGCTGTAGTATTTCACATTGCGCTTTTCAAAGCAAAATAAAATAGCTGATTTTTTGCTAAGAAAATTTTTTTTCTAAATAATAATTTTAAACGTTAATAACAACTTTTTTTTTATACCAATATGAAAAATTTTCTAGACTAGATTTACCTCCAGGACTTCGAATTCAGCTGCCGAACATAAAACCCTAATTTAAGATTATTAATGATAAAACAATAAAAAAATTATCTTATTAACTTATAAATCAATAAAAAGAATCATCTTATATTAAATGTAAAAATGTCTAACAATCAAAATAAAATAGTCTTTTAATGGTTAATACGTATACAATTGTCTTTATTTAATTATTTAGTTGGGGTTCCGCCGGAAGAAGCGTGATTATTTAGGATTCCGCAGTCGAAAAAGATATGGAACAGCTGTTCTAATCATTCAAAAACAAGAGCACATAAAACAATTCCCGCAGTTTTTTTTTTCTTGAAACAAATATGGGATTTAAAAATTTATGGTTTTTAAAGAATTTCCTATATAAATATGAATGTGCGAAAAAGTTGGAGATTCTTGCTCTTGATCAACGTTCGAACAATCAAGCACTGATGAACCTTAAACATAATTATATCTTCGTTTAGTTTTTGCGATTCTAGAATTGTCATATGAAAGCGTGTGCAATTGCAACTAAATATTAATTTACGTGCTTGTTTTCAACCTAATTGGAGAAAAAAAATATGGTAATATTGCAATTGAACTTGAAATCCTTCCTGCCTTCCTGAAATCATATATAAATAACATTTATAAAAATTTGTGACTGTGACCTTTAACTTAATTGAATGTGAATGACATACAGGAACAGAGGGAAGTAGTGAAAATAACATAGTTTTTTTTTCGCCTTCGAATAAAGATAGTCTTTAGTTAGAATTAATTATATGCCTCTTTCATTAAAATATTTATTTGTGCTTATTTTCATCTGAAGGCTACACTTTTAGAAAGAAATTGTTTCCTTGAACCTCTTGAGTGATATTTACAAAAACTAAATCATCTGAGCCTGTTAATTGTACTGAACTTGAAAAAGATAATTTAATGGACAACACAGTTTATTCAACGCTTTTATTTATTAATTAATTTTTATATATTTTTGTCAAAACAATCATTGTTTTACATTCTCAATTTATTTGTCCTATTTAGAGTTCCTATAACTAACTGTTCAATTTAATTAACAAACTATGCCTAACAAAATTAGACATAGAAACTCTAGTTTTATTTAGCTAGAAAATAATTCGTTTCGCTCTTTTCAGGCTGTTAGAATGTTTTTATTTATTTTATTTATTTAATTTTAATTATTATTTATTTATTTATCTAATTTTATTTTTTTTATTTTATTTTATTATTTTTGCTTGCAACTGGAACGTAAAGTAAGCAATTAACGCACATGTAGGGTTCAGCAAAGGAAGTTAGTTGACATTTGGGGAAAGTTTTTTATCTTTCTAAAACAATTACTTATATACTGAGTTCGTTATTTTAAATCTTTTTTTAGAGTACTTACAACTAACTGTAGTTCGATATAGTTAAATATATCTAACAAAGTTCGATATAGAAACTAAAGTTTCAATTAGCGGAAAAATTAATTATTAGTTCCGCACTTTCCAGACTGTCGATATGTTTTATTTATTATTTTTATTATTTTTCCTTTATTTATTTTTGCTTGCAACCGTAACGTAAAGTATGCAATTAACGTATAAACGTATATGTATCAAGGTGGCAAGTTGACATTCGGGAAAAATACTGTTCTTTATTAATTTTCTTAGATATTTTAGATATTTTCTTATTTATTATTATATTTTAAATATGGAAACTGTTAAATAAATTCGGGAGATATTTTTTGGAAGGAACATTCTATTAAAAAAAATTTTGGAAAATAAATTAAGGTAATTTTTTTTAGCCAAATTTATTGTAATTCACCATCTCTCTACCTCAAATTTTACAGTTTGACAGGATGACAGGAACACTAACGAAGCTGACTAGTGTGAAACAATTGGAGAAAAATCAATCATTATACACAACTGTCGACTAACTAAATGAAAAATACTTAAAGTGAATTTTTTTAGACGTTCTGAGCACCTGTTTTTGAACCCTTTAAATAAATCAATGTCATGAATCCAATACAGTTAAATAAAAAAAAGTCAAAAGCAGGTGGGAATAGATCACACAGTATGTTGAATCTCATAACAATACTGCAGGTGTTCTACTGTTCTCAGATTTAACTGACACACGCACCTGATTATTACAAATTCAAACAAATTTCTAAGAAAAGAGATTCTGAAATGATTAAATGAACTAATTATTGTTACATATGCTACTTTTAATGTACTTATTTCAATTATTAAAATATCAAGTAAAAACATTTGTAACAAAGTAAATTTTGCATAGTGTTTGATTGTTGATTTATTGTATATGCTTTAATATCTAACTCATTATTACAAATGTTCACAAAACACCTCATATATATCATACCAGAACACTTTTAACACGAAATCGCAGATCGGGTGCAGTAAATCTCCTGCGTTTTAATATTATCTTAAGCAAATCAATTGTTGAACACAGAAATCACAAATCAAGTATATATTTCCAATCGCTTTTGAAAAAAAAGAACAAATATCACAAATTTATTATTAAGAAGCATTAATCACTATGTCTTTCTTCTTTCAGTTATTTGAAATTCAGAAACAAGTTCTGTAAGAGACTATTACTAGATGATAGGTAAGTTGAAAAAATGTGCAAATATATAGTTTTCTTTTTTTAAAAAAAAGTCATTATCTTCCAGATAAACTTATCTTAACGTTTCTCCCACACAACTTCACATTCGTTAATTCCATACGGGTAAGTTTTGTCAACTATCATTCAATTTCCATGGATCTTGTTCGACAGTGGCGTAAATAACACCCGCGGATGAGGGAAAACACGTAATTTGAAGGTGCACTTGCTGGAAGCAATTACACTTATAAGTCAAAACTTAAATAACTTACATAATTGCTGCGAAATTGAATAAGGAGAAAGAGTAACTTTGTTAAAAGCTTAACTCTAATAATTGAAAATATATGGTTTTTTTTTCTTGTCTGGGAAACATTCCTGAGGATGATCCGAGGACATGCCATCGCCATTTTGATGCTCTGCAGAGGGGATGGCTCCCTTAATTTGGTTACCCAACGACCTGCTCTTGGAGTCTAGCACATTCCGGTAGAACAGTTTAACGAGGACCGATACCGGGCACCCTTGGTCCCTGCGCAGGCTGATCAAAGTGGTCACCAACTGACCGCAGCCAGTGATGCTTGACTTCGGTGTTCTACAAGGAACCCAGACTTTACGATCAGTCTACTGCGGGACATTAGCGATTTTAGATAAACATTTTGTAGCTTAAATGCATTACTTTCAGTGAAGTCTACACACCATAATATTGATGATAATACAGGCCAACACACGATTTTCTATCTAAGATTTTTTTCAGTCAATTTTCATTATAACTAAGGACTAATCTCAAAGAAGCAAACAATTTTTTTCTATCAGCTCTTCTTTTAGAAATAAGCTTTAATTTTAAAGATTTTTATTGGTAGATACTTTGTGGAATTGGCAATTATGCAATTTTCAAGGTCCCAGATGAATGTTATTTTTGTTGACTGAAATTAAAAGTTAATTGTTTATATTTTGATGCGCTAATTTAAAATAATAATAGCAATAATTGCCTCCCTTAGTTAGAAAATTCGTCGTGGCTCTAAAAAATTTAGTAATTATGGGAGTACTTTCAACAATAAACATAAATACACTAAAACTCCAAAGTTAAAATGATTCAATATACTGCAGTATTTGAAGTATATCAGTGTTTGAAGGCACTCATCTTTTGGGTTGGGCTCAAAATTATAAGGCTATGGAGATGAACTTCGATATAGCAGCGAACGACTACGCTTGTTCCTCAATAGCTCTCCATAGCGCGTAGAAATTCATTTTAAACTGGTTTTTCCTGTTCAATTTTTGTTCATCTTTGTTTTTGTTTCAGTCTTGGCTACTCCTTTTTTTAGTTTCTCACATTAATTTCCCATTTTTCGTTGTCAGATTTACGTTTTATATTTCATATTACGTTTCATACTTTCGTTTCCTCTCATTCAGGTCTAACAAATCTTGAGAATAGGTGGTTATTTTTGAGCAGACTTCAATTTCCACCAGTATATTGTATATTTTTAAAGCCAGTGTAGTTTTTTTAAATTGACTTACCGCTTCAGTTTCTTTGGATTACTTATTCAATAGCTAAAACCTGTTTGTAAAATATCACTCACACTTTTTTCTTTATTTTAACAGCAAATTTTGCATATTTCGCAATCTAGATATGATGAATCTTCAAAAAATATAGCTGATAAAACATTATTTGCATGTTTGCAAATAGCGGAACGCAAATAGTCGTAATAAATTTGAAAACTTTAAATACAAACTATGTAATTGATACCCTCTATTTGCGGTGAAATTGTATTTAAAAAACAATGCACCAGTCAGTGTTAATCATTTGTAGTGTGACTCATTACATTATATTTGTGTTAAGTTTTGTTGCGTATTTCTAAGTAATTTATTCCTTGTTGATGTTGCATTAAAAGCGGTAGGTTTTTCGAAATATTTTTTAAATCGCTACTCTGGTATCATGTTTACTACACATTAGTTAATTAAAATTAAAAATTTTTAAATTTTTGTTAAGATCCTATAGAATGTGGGAAATGCTTTTAAAGTTATACAGACCTGTTTAGACTTAAAAAACAACAAAAAAACAGGGGAGCGGGGAATAATTTTTTTTTAAATATTACTTTTTCATTTCCCTCCTTGCTTTAAATACAAATTCTTGATTATTACTGAAAAGAATTTAGCCAACTGAACTGCGTAGGGGCAGGGAACTGGCCTTGCATCTGAAAGGTCCTAGTTCGAATCCCGAACAAGGCATGGATGTTCTTTCATTCTCTGTACTATTTGTCCTCACTATGGGAGCAACGTTGGCCGACCTAATATGGTGCCCCTGAAAGAATAGCCAACAAATCTAACCTAATACGCCTGAATTAACGAATGTCAACCCAGGTGGGCATTGGAAGAAAAAAAAAGAATTTAGCAAAGTTACCTTATATCCAAATCTTAGTTTTTTTTTTTATTATTATTATTATTATTTTTTTTTTTTTACTTCAAACATCACAGCCATTATTTATATTTATTAAAGTATAGTTAAGACAGTTCTGGAGCTAAGCACTCCTTCAAACAATGTTTCTTTTTCGCAAAAATTAGGTTGTGATATAACATGATATAAATCTCTAAGACTATGCTTAATTAGGCAAAAGAGAGAGTATTTGCTTCGCTTTATTTTGCTATTTGCTTTGCTTCATATTAAGTTTTCGAGACTACCTCTGAATTACAGAATCCGGTTAAATTCAAGTTACAAAATTCTTTAACATACTTTTTGTAAGCAGCCTACTCCAATTTTATACATAAATGTCACTTTCCGGAATTTTTATTTATTTATTTTTTCTTTGAAATACAACAATACAATATTTAACTTGGCCATTTTTGGTTTTAAAAGAAAAAAAATTATTTCGGAACAACTAGCGCGAAATTCTTTTTAACAAAACTTTGTTGTCTGAATAAAACATGAAGATAAAATAAGTTTATCTGGTAAATGAAGAAATTTTTCTGTAAAATGAAAATAATGTGGACATTCTTTAACTACGCGGTCTTTATGGATTTTTTTTTCACATTTTATAGAGCCCTAGTTATAGCACCAGTTTTTTTTTTTTTTTTTTTTTTTTTTTTTTTTTTTTTTTTTTTAAATTCGAAATTACCCTTAATCGGAGTATTGCTTCAGAAAAATGTTAATCTCACTACTGTCAGAGGTACAAGTAATTTTTCTCCACTCCTTTACGTCGCCTTCTTTTTCTCCCTTTTGTTTTTACTTCAAACATATAGTTTGCCTATAGAAATATGATTGCTTTCGTCTAATATCAATATTTGAAATCACCTAATCTATTAGTTGCAATTCTTTTTTTAATAAAAATTTTTGTTTTTAAAAAATCTAGGGATTCTAAATCAGTTTCACATGTCTATCGCCTCCTAAATCTGTTCCAATCGCAAGAACCATATGAAATAATAGATTTAAGAAATTTTCATTTATGTAATCCTCAAATAGTGATTACATTTTGATTAAAAGCATAATGATCTATTTGTCTTTCTCATTTTACAAAAATATCTAAGAACAATTTTGTTTAACGTTGTTTAATTTTGTAGCTTCCACTTTTCTTTCTGAAAATTTAATCGTTTTGCAAACTTAACAAACACCACACCGATTATTTGCAATAATATTTAAAATTTATTTATTGTTGAATTTAATTTATTGATAATTGCTTTTCGTTTCTCACTCATAATAAATATTTTAAAGATCGCAAAACTAATTTGAAAGAAATTGCGAATATATTTTCTGTCTACGTTTCTAGGAAATACTGAAATAAATGTACAACGAGATTTTCTTTAATAGAAATTTAAGTACTGAATCGGTAAAATTAATACTGCAGTAACAGGAATAGTAGCTGAAAGAATTAAGAGTCCAAACTAGTTTTAAACAAACTGCAAACGATTTTCATACTCTTTGATCTGTCAATATTTCTAAGAAACAATGGAATAAATGACATTCTTTTCTCACATATAAAAGAAAGAATAAGGTTAACTTACCCGATTCAACAGAAACCAAAATTGCTGCAACAAGAATCCAGCTAAACGCAGAAATCCACATTTTGAAAAGTCCAACTATCGCGAACTGAACAAAACCGAGAAATGATAAAAGAAGTTACGGAATCGTCTGCTCTGTCAGCTGAGGCCTCTCTACTTCCGAAAACAGTCTCGGTCAGAATCTATTTTATCTTTCTCTTGTATGTCCGAGTTCGTCAGAGGACAGGATATTCCACGAGCATATTCAGTCATTCAAAGTTACTGCGTCATGATGATGAGGGGGAAGTTGGAAGTTACTGGAAAAATTAGCTTGTTAATCCGACAGCGAACTTCGAAATAAGGAAATGGTTCTTTTTTTCTTTCACTATGCCCTCGTGATCGAAGTGAGAAAGGTGACAAATTTATTTTAGTGGGTCAAACAGATTCTATTTGAAGAGAGGTGAAAGTGATTTTAATAAAAAGAAAAATTAACGAATATCCTTTTTTTTCTTCCGGGTTTGCGACTTTTATTCTTTTACGCTGATTGTTAAAAATTGACACATTGTTCATAACTAATAACAAATCAGGATAAGGAAATTCCGCAATAAATGGATAAAAATAAACTCAAATAAAATAAATAAATTCAGTCGCTCAATGTTTTTTAGACTGGTTCTTTACACACTTACCCCATTTTTAATTCAGATTTTTTTTTTTAATAAAATAAACTAACACTCAACTATATGTAGAATAAAATTATAAAAATTAGGCAAATTTCACTATGGATTTTATTTTATGTTTTTATACTTAGCTAATAATGAGTTTGAATTTAAATAGCGAATGACCAACTGCGATTAAAAATATAGGTGTTTCGTACTGATCACCATTATTATATTTTTTAGAATCCTTGTCAAAACTGAAATAAAAAAAAGTACACATCTTGTATATAAATTATCGATAAATTATACATAAATTAATATTTAAGCGAAAAAAGTCAAAATTACTATCGAAATCTGAATCGGACAAATCACTTTTAAGGAAGTCTAGTGTAAAAACATCAAAACCTATTTGATTGCTGGTTGAAAGCGTTTCTAATAGACGATTCTTAACTCCTCTGCCTTTTTGCGCAAACAAATTTTGATATTTTAAATTTCGCCGTTTTTTATAGCAATTCTTCAGATTTCAATATCGTTAATATTTTTTCCTCGATTAAATATTATTTGCTAGCGATATTATTTCTTTCTTATTTTTTACTTATATAATAGTAGAAAAGGTTTTGAGTTGTAGTTGATTTACGTCGCACTGGAGCTGCACAATGGGCTATTGGTGACGGTCTGGGAAACATCCCTGAGGATGATCCGAAGACATGCCATCACAATTTTGATCCTCTGCAGAGGGGATGGCACCCCCGCTTCGGCAGCCCGACGACCTGCACGCGAAGACGAGCACTTCACGGTAGAACAGTTTAACGAGGACCCATACCGCACACCCTCGATCCCTACGCAGACTGATCCAAGTGGTCACCCACCCGCACACTGACCGCAACCAGTGATGCTTGACTTCGGAGATCTGCTGGGAAAAGTGTCTTAACGATCAGTCCACTGCGGGACTAAAAAATGTTTTGAATAATAAGGCAAACAAATTTGAACGTAATTTCATGAAGAAAAAAAAAATTTCTACGGACAAAATCCAAAAATTATCATCCCATTAATTATTTTATCCCCATTAATTAATTTCTATGAAATCAAATTCAAAAATTCTGATGATATTCTTAGAGATTTATTTCTCGAGAACTATTCGACCGATTCTGTTTAAATATTGAATTTTGTCATTTAAAATCAAATAGCTTAAGTTGATGTAAAAAAACTGTACACCTTACAATCCAAAAAGTTTTGGCCAATTTTAAATTAAATATCTGCTTCCTATAAAAAATAATTTTTCATAAGTTATCTGTTACATTTCATTCATAAGTTATCTGTTACATTTCATTCATAAGTCATCTGTTACAATCCAAAAAATTTTGGCCAATTTTAAATTAAATATCTGCTTCCTATTAAAAATTAATTTTTCGTAAGTTATCTGTTACATTCAATAAAATATTAATTCTTGCATGCATAAAATTCAAGGAATTTGGAATAGGGAACTGAACGAAAAATAAATTGGTTTTAGTGAATTGGTAGTGTAGTCGACTGATTCTGTTGAAACATTAAATTTTGTCATTAAAAATTAGAAGGTTAAATTGATGTAAAAAATTGTACACCTTACAATTCAAAAATTTTTCTAATTATTAAACTAGCTGCTTCGTGTTAAAAAATTTAAATTTAGTAACTATTTATTATTTTTCATTATTTTATTAAATAATAGTCGAAAAAATCTTGAATTGTACGATTTTAAAATTTTTACATAATTTTAAATGGCAAAATACAAAATAGGAAGCGAAATTGGTTAATTAGTTGCTGAGAAATCAAATTTTAAATACACGGCTTTTTTATAATTCGATTTCTCAGGATTTGATTTCAATTCAACTGATTTCGCTCAAATTTTGTATTTTGTCATGTTTTTCTTTCTTTTTTTTAAATAATAATGGCAGGCACTGAACTTTCGTTCTTCGCATTAGAAGATGCCAGAAGTGTCGCTCATTTATCGTTACCCAGTGGGCACCTGTGAACCAAAGTCACGGAGGCGAGCAGCATTACCCGCGCCACACTGCCACGAATACATACACATTCATACATTCACACATGAGAAGACAACACAGAGAGAGAGAAGTATCCATGCCCAGAACGGGATTCGAACCCGCAGCCATTGGCTTCTCAGTCAGGCACGCTAACCACTCTGCCACCTGGCCGGCGTATTTTGTCATGTAAAATTACATACTTTAAAATTATATTAAAAAAAATGAATACTTAAAAATTCAAAATTTTTATGACTATTAATAAATAAAATAATAATAAAATATTTTGCATGAAATTATCATCGAATCTCATTTATTGCGCAAAATTTTTTCAATTAACTTAAAAAGTTCTCGAAATATGGCGAAATACGCACTAAGTAAAATTACCATTAAGGCAGCCAAACTTTGGAGCACTCTCCTGACCAAACACTTAGGACCATATTTCCCTATTCCCTTTATTTTTTGGACTTAGAAATCCAAATCAGTTGAGAAAAAAGTGAGTTTATTCAAAGACAGTAGGTTTTTGTGTCTGATATCGTAACTTAAAATGTCGTCTGCACTAATTAATTAGCATATTTAAATTCACACCCTCGAACCATCAAGATTGAGTCATAGAACGTGTAGATCCGATCATAAAATCAAAAATTATTCAGGGTGGTTCGTTTTTTCCCCCCGCATTATACACAAGTTATACAATAATATCACGGTTTAAATAATATAAAATAAATAACACAAATAATATGATGTCCATACAATGAGAGTATGCGAGTCGTGGTGGCTCTGGAGATAGAGCTCTCACCTTCCAATGAGGTGAACCAGGTTTGAATCCCAGAGATAGCTGTTCAATACAAGTTCCGCAACCGGTTCGCACCGACCACAGTGCTGACGTGAAAATATCCTCAGTGGTAGACTGCTCATAGGTTAGAGTTTCCTTGCTGTCAGGCTAACCGTGGAAGGTTTTCGTGGTTTTCCTTTCCATGTAACGCAAATGCTGGTTAGTTCCATCAAAAAATCCTTTACGAAGGCAAATTCTCCCAATACATGATCCAAGGGTTCTCTTGGCTCATAATTACAATCCGGTTACATAATTGGGCTCATAATTACAAAGTTACAGAGTTGAACCTTAGTAATCGTAAACCCAAAATTGGGTAGGTAGTTCAACAACGGTTATAAAATAAAATGAGTGCATGCATGTACTGTGAGCAAAATAAAAAGGACATCACCGGGAATAACTTTCACTCTGATGATCGGAATTTCAAAACTAAGTGTCAATCTTAATGGTTTCTGGGGGCAACCTCAAAAATGCTAATTAATTAGTGCTATTTATTAATTGGGTTTCAGAAATCATGCACAAAAGCGTACTTTCTCTGAATAAATATATGCATTGTTCATACTTAATTTGATTCCTGATCCTTAAAATATGAAGGGAGGGTAGCCTCAATCTAAGAATTTTGTCGTCCTAATAGTTTAACCAGGAAACCGGATGAAAGATTGGTCCCTTTTATCTTAATTTTACTTTTTGCACTGCCGGCCAGATCTTTAAAAACTAATTACGTAATTTTAAAAAAAATGCACCTATTAATGAATTGTTAAACCCAAGATAGTTCCGCGCAAAAAATTTATTTTTAATTATTATTTACTAGCCGCCTAAGGCGGTCAGTTGCACTTTTTGAGGGTGAAATAGCCA
>NC_092209.1:41988289-42065716 GCF_043381705.1 Parasteatoda tepidariorum | reverse complement strand
TACCTCTGTATTATGTCACTAAAATAAACAAAAAATCAAGTAATTCAACTAAATGAAATTTCATTACTAATCTGCTTCACACAATTTCGGCAGATCAAACAAAGGATTTCTAAGGAAGCAGAGAAAAACTTTGATAAATGAATTTTTATAACGATTTTCTTAAAATACATACATTTTACTAACTATTTACTTTAAAATCTAACGCGTGGTATTCACAGATATTTAATAAAATTCATTAATCTTTTTAAAAATTTCATGTAATTTTTTTATATACTGCTATGAAACGTACACTAATATTATAAATCTTTAATTAATAAGAATTACCTGTAATTAAAACTTTCATGATGATAAAATATGAAATCCCGCGCAGCCAAATACAGAAAATGGCTTCCTCTAACAATAGCTTTTGTTTAAACAACGCCAATTGCTTTGGCGAAAAAGTTTGGTCACACAATCAATATAGGGTTATAAGAAGATTGATGGATAAAAGCTAGCGTCAAACTCACTCCGCCCAGTTACCAATTCCTAAATTGACCAAATATCATGACTCTCGAAGTGTTGCTCATGTGAAGTGCTGCCATAGGTAGAGAGTTCTGCTCTACGCCACCTTCAGCCCATTTCCATCGCCTAATGAGAAGTTAGTACGACTCAAGCACTCACTTTAAGACAATTGCGTGCAGTCTGAATGGTCCCTTAATCAATGGATTGAATATCTCGGCTACGAAAGCTCCAAATTAATAATTTTATAAACTTAACTGCAGCTTTTTACTTCACCAGTGATGCAAGTTTGCACCTGCTTTGGCCTCAATTTTTGTTCCTCATTCACGTTTTATTTAAACCATGGTGATCGTTTAAAACTTTTAGTGATTTTTTTAAATTTGTTATTAAATAAACGTTTGCATTGCAAATTGTGATTTATACTATAGTTCAATTTTATAACCAGACGAGGCATTTGTTGCGAAGGTAAACTTTAATAAATAATTGAAATGTCACATATCATTTCGTCTCGAAATTTGTACCTTTTCCCGAACGTATTTGAAATATCTTTACATTGAAACTTTTCTAAATTGTTCGACCTCGTGACTAATTCAAGTAGAAAAATTGTCAAATTAGAGTTTTCGGGAAAACTAGCTTATAAGAAAGTGTATACTATTACTAATTTAAAAACTTCAATCGCTTTAAAAGTTCCCAATTTATAAATAGGAAATAACAGTCAACATGATTTAATCTCTCAAAACAGGCGCCTATTTTCATGGTGATTTAAAAATAGTATCGAGCGGTATAAAAATAAGGAACCCATTTCAAGCAGTGAGCATGTCAACTGTTATTTCCTATTAACATATTTTTGAGGCGAATGAACGTTTTAATCTAATAATATCTTATCCTGTCTGTTTCTTTAGATTATATATTTAAGAAAGTGGATATTAATAACACATAGTTTATTGATTTAGATTATCTTTGAAAAACTTTTATCTAATTTAATTAATCTTATACAAGTAGCTTTATAATAGCATTGTAGTTATGTTTTATAAGATATTTTACAATTCCCTGAAAACCGTGGAAAATAGTTTCTTTCTCTTTAAATATTCTCAATATATGTCTTTAAATATGTTTGAAATCATTGAATATGATAGTCAGAAAAATTTTAAGTTGTTGAAATTGTTTTAAAATTTTTATTAAGTTAAACGCAAGAAAGAAAAATGAATATATAGAATTCTAATCAGTGAACTGTTATTACTTAAAACTCCTTTTTACATTAGATCAAAATTTCATCAAAAATGTGACTTCTACTTATGAGTATGAATTTACCATAACTTAAAAAGCCTATTTTATGTTTTGAAAAATTTTAGTTTTTCAGACTTTAAACAAATAGTATTTTATTCTAAAAACCTTTGTCAAAATAATCGCAAAGATTTAACGCTTTCCGCTCAGTGACCTGTGAGAAACAGAACAGAAACTCCATGAAGAGAGGGACAAACCTAAAGTGTATAATTTGTAACTTATCTTAGCTAGATTTCTACATTTTATTTTTTTATTACAATACTTGAAGTTTAAATCTTTTTGGGACCTTTGTTAGCACAGACGACAGGTGCTGATATTGAAATATCCTCTTCAAACTCATCAATTGATCCAAATTTCAGTTTATTTTGTTTTCGATTTCTGATTTTTTAAAACCTGTTATGACAGCTCTGTTAAACATGTCATGAAATAGTGCATTCTTCACACTGATCTATTATCAACTTGTTAGTCAACAACAACATTATGTACACATGCAAATTACATAAAAATTCTCATGTTTTTTTGTTCGCAATAAATAAACATCACAGACATCTTAAGTTTGACCTCTAATAAAATTATCTAATTTCTTAGTCTTTATTTCTGTGAGTCTATTCCTTACACCTGTTTTAATCCTTTGTTCAAACAAAAGTTTTTTTTAATTTTCTTTTTAACTGCTACAGAGCTTACTGGAATTACGTGTATGTTACATGCATAGCTCATTCTAGGCACAAAGGTCTGTCCATGCCGAATTTACTACCGTTTAGCGGTACCTTCACAAATTCAATTTTAGGTGAAACGGTAGTTTCACAAATTCAACTTTAGGAAAAACGGTAAACTTTTTCTTAAAATTTTATTTTTGTATCCCTTAAGAAACGATAAATCTATATTTTTACCATGCTTTTGTATTGATTTTGTAATATAATTTTTAATTTTTCACAAATTATGTCTAAATTTTCACAAAATAGGTACCTTTCAGAAAAACCTAGACAGACCCCTGAGGCAGCATCCTGCTGCCCTTTTAGTTAAAAGAATCCACCCTGTTGCCCCTGAAGCAAATTAGTGCCCTGATATAATAGACTCCATACCCTTTTTGCCCTCTTTTTCCTCAATCCTTTGTTTTTTCCCCAAACTCTACTATGGATTTCTCAAACTTTTGTTCTTTTCAAGTCTTTTTATTTAGTTTGTCATTGCTGTCAATATTATGTATATGGGAATATTTACAACATTATGGGACAATTTATATGGGAAAGGAAAAATAGCCAACACACCCCCTTGTTGCACTTGTCTTTGAAAGTTTGCAGTTACTTCCATTATCATTAAATCATAATTATTAAGCATTTTAATTATTAAATCAAAACTACAGACACTTAAAAACATACATTTATTAATATATGCATGCATTTAAAATAAATTACTAAGCTAATTAGCCACATTAACTTTATATATTAATTTATTAATATGATTGTTTTGCTACTTTTAGTAAAGTAAAAAAAAATTATTTTGCTAATTGATAATGTTTTTTAATGGAATGTGTAAAGTCCATAGAAAGAAATTATTCCCTTTTTAGAATAATAATGCCCTTTTTTTAAACTTTTGCACCCTGCCCTTTTTTCTGCCTAGAATGAGCTCTGTACTTGTCCAGTTTCAAAAGTCAGTTTGGGAAGTCCTCACTTTATTTCTTAATTCAAGTGTCTCTGGGTTAAAGGTTCCTGTATTCTTACTAAAATTGCTAATATTTAGTGACTTCTCAGCTCATGAGAAACTTTAGTATATATATATATAAACAGAAATTTTTGCAAGTTTAGTAAAATTCCTTTCGCGCCATGGCAAATGTAATTGAATTTTAACCCTACCATTCCCCAATTAAAACATGCACAAGATTTCATATTTTTGTCAATTGAGGAAAAGAATGTAAAGAATATTTTCATTGCCCTTTCTTATTGAACTATACTGTGTGATATATAGACTTATGATAATTTTTTTATTCTTCTATGATGGTAGATTTATTTGGTTGATGTTTGCTTTTCTCCTGGAATACTCTTTAAACACATTTGACCCTGTGAAGTTGCGTCATTCAAACATTGTTTTACTTTATCAAATGTAATTTTTTTATTTTTTAAAGAGATGCCATCAATTTAAAAATTTGCAAAGCATTGTTGTATCAGATTATATGTTTTAATTGATTTTCATAGTTTCAAAATTTAGCAACATTCTGTTAGAAAATTGTAATTAGCAAAATTCGCACTATTACTTAGTTGGAAATAAATTACACCACTTTTGAGATGATGTCTTAAAAATCTTATTTATTCAAATTTTACGGAATCCAAAAAAAACAAAACAAATTTTGATATGTTAGTGCAATTGTTTAATATTTTAATAAAAAGCAGTTATTGAATATG
The DNA here is from genome assembly GCF_043381705.1 of Parasteatoda tepidariorum. Classification (NCBI taxonomy): domain Eukaryota; kingdom Metazoa; phylum Arthropoda; class Arachnida; order Araneae; family Theridiidae; genus Parasteatoda; species Parasteatoda tepidariorum. Next base: position 42,061,538 of record NC_092209.1, on the reverse strand, counting down.
GATTTTTTTCTTTTTACAAAAGGATTGCTATCTTTTTACAAAAGTTGTAAAACATCCTCAAAGACATATTTTAATATTAAAACTCTGGAAGTATGTTCAATTTTAAGAGGAAGTTATTCTATGTAAATTACAAAAGAAGAAAAAAAAAATTTTTTAATTCAGATTTCTTGTAGCGTGATTTTATTTTCTTTATAGAATTGGTAAATTGAAGTATGTATTTATAGCAGTATTTTATCAACCTGTCATTTAGGTTTAAGGCATAACTTTACTTTGTCATTTCTAAAGTTCTTTTTCATCAGAAAAGAGAATCTTAGATTTATGTGCGCTTTTCAGTTAATAACATATTTTCCATTTTCTAAAATTTTGAATCTCATTATATATATTGACATTAAAATTTTTTTTAGGCTGTCAGATAGTTTTAAATGTATTATGAAATTAACATTTCAGTTACAATTATTTTATGTAATTTAACCATAAACATCATTTTGGCGGTAATCACTAAAACAATCATGAATATGTGAAAACGGCCGTCACCTCTTGGTTAACAGAGGAGGCGGAAAGTTTGTTTGAGGAGAGTATTCTAAATCTAGTTAGTAAATAAATGAATCATATTAATTATCATTGATCAGTGAGTATGATAAGTGTTTAAACAAACTTGACAACTATGCTTAAAAAAACTTATTTAGAATCTGAAAATAAATTTGCTTCTTAAAAATTTTCTTTCTTTTGGGTTTTTATTTTCAAACTGCCCTTGCTTAAAAAACAACCCTCGTGCATTGCGCATTGTAATGTATTTAATTTTTCTCTTTGCTAACTTAGAATATAATCAATTGGATAATGCACACATTTTACTCTAATTTTTTACGGGATTTTTTTAAACAAAATGTTTTTGTTCTGTTTTAATTTTTCTGTTTGATTGAACTCTTATGTTTTTTATTCTTGTAGTTATGTGGAAAAATTATCTTATATGTTACTTTTTCAGATGGCAAATAAATTGGTTACATGTCCTTATGATGAAGCCCATAAAGTTAAAGAAAGCAGATTTTCATTACACATTACTAAGTGTCGACAAGTGAGTAATTTAAAATCATAATGTACATTTTTGATACCTATATGGCTGATTTGACTTCAAAGGTATAGAATCTGTTTATTAGCAAAGACTGACAAAAAGTATAGGCTAGGGAAAAATTCAAAGGAGCCATTTATTTTTTTATTTAACACATCACAACTGCTCCAAAAAAATTTACTTTTCATACATTTCTCTTTGAAAATGAATAGTTTTTTTTATTACAGTGCATGCTTTTTTATCTGTCTCTCATAGTAATATTACATATTATAAAAAGTGTATAAAAATAATTTTGTTTTAAATAGCTCTGCTTGTTATTTTCAAAGCATTGCATGTGTATTTAAAACTCCAATATCATTGAATATAAATTTTTTATAATAGGATTAATTTTTTTTGCAGTTTTTTAATTAACTTATATTATTTTTCAGTAACTTTTATTATATTTTTATTTTTTTGGAAGACAAATGTAGTTAATTCCATTGCTAATCTTTGTTACTTAATGCTACCATGTTATTTGTTATGTTTTGTTGGTTTATTAAATGTATATTTTAAGTTATCATGGTTCTTAATTGGAATACTTCCTCAAGGATACTCACATCACAACATTTCATGTGGCTCTTTGAGGTCCCCAGAATACAGAAATTAGTACTATTTACTTTTAGGGGTTTGGATTTAATATATTGAAGTATAATTAAATATATAAAGATTTATTTATATTTTGTTATTTATAAAGTTAAGAATATGAAATATAGATAGTAAAAATACTAAATATTTTTTCTAGTGTTTCACTTTAAATGTCTGTTTTAATTCTTCCTTTTTTTCTAGAATAATTTAAATGCTGAAAAGTTCATATGCTCTTTTAATGCTTCGCACGTTCTTCCACTTATGGAGAGGGATTACCATTTACAGAATTGTCCTGACAATACTCTTCTTAGAGGAATGACCGCCAGTAAGTTTTTTTTTGTAAAAAAAAAGTAAACTTTAAATAGTATGATATAAAATAGTCAGGGTGCGTAACGTTTGTAAAAAGTACTTAAAGGTGCTTTTTGGGGATTTCGTTTTTAAAAGCTTTTAAAGGTGCTTTTTTCAGCTGGCGTTTTTAAAAAGTGCTTTTTCTTCCGAATAATTTTTTTCTCCCTTCAGTGATATCTGGTGGATCCCATGCATTTCACGAAAAATGGGGAGTTTGCTACGTAATCATTCACGCGGACTTCATGTCATACCCACGTTATGACTTGCGCATGCGCGCACACTTAACCGAAACCCGAGTGCTTCAATTCGGATAGAGAATATCAGATCCTTCTGAAATGTTTTTTTTTTTAATTTATTTTAATTTTGTTCTTGTTTATTTTATTTTACTTCAAACACTTTTTTTGACGTAGGGGGTAAGGGTACTTTTGTTCTGAGTTCAGGGTCAAGTTGAATTCACTCGGTGATGTGGGAAAGTACTGATTGTTTCGATTTACGCCTGTTTCTTTTTTTTTTTTAAACGCTAAAACTGTTTATAAAAAGTTTTTGTTTTTCAATAATATTTTCAATAATATCATTGATTGAATATGAATTTTTTGAGTGCTTGAAAACTTTTGCAAAGTGCTTGAAAAGTTTTTAAAAAGTGCTTATTTTTGATTCAAAGATTTGGCTACGCACCCTGATAGTGGGTTAGATAATCTTAGTCAAAAAGAGTATATTTGAATTTTTTTCTTCCCAATGTATCACCTTCCTGTTATATCTCTGGACTTTTCGTTATTTTCGACACTTCCAGATTTAATCAAGCTGTCGAAAAGGCTGCCAGCGCGGAAATAGTTACAACATTAAGGAAGAGCTTTTTTCTCACCTTTTGGAGGAATTCTTTTATTTCTTTTTTCAAATTTATGAAGGAGAATTTACCCTCTTCTAAGAAAAATTCCTTCTCAAGCTCTAAAAAAACGAGTTCTGTTTTACAACTTCGTCCTTCTACTAAGTCAATGTGGAAAGTCTTCGTCTACCATTGCTTGAGTCTGAGTTTGATTTCCTTTAATTCGATAGTTTGATCAGACTGCATTTTCTCTAATCTTGTTCTAGCTAGAGCCTTCTTCTCAAAGTTATGCCGAAGTTGCTCCTTGTTCTTGCAGATCTATGTTTAAAAAAAACTTATTATTGCGAATAGTTTAGAGGTAAGGCAAAACAAATTACTTCACGGGATTTTCAGTTAATTATCAGACTTAAATTTAGTTTAGCTGTACTCCTAGAAAATTTCAACAGAATATAAATTTTTGATTAACGAAAATATACGTATCGACAATCTCCATGTTATTGGCAGAAGCAACACACACCTTCATAAACAACAAACCTTTTTGTTATGAGACGCAAATTTATATAAATTTTTTTTTCCTCTTCAATTCAACGTAATAGGTGCTCAAGAGAAAACTTAAAACCAGCACAGAATGCTCCATGCCTACGGAGAAAGGGAAAAGTTTTTCCTTTTCCTGTGAGTATTCAATCATGGTGAAAAGTTTTGGAGGATCACAAGCATTTTTTTCTCCTTTTGTGCACGAGAAAAGCTGTTATTTAAAAAAAAAAAAAAACAATTCTATGCAAGACAACATTTTATTCCCAAATGAAGAAACCTTTTGAAAGAAATCTAATGTTCTGTGACAATGTCGCCATGTCGTCGCGATTTTCCTAAGGTGACGATTCCTGCAGATACATTTAATGAATGTGTCTGCAGGCATTTATTTGGAAAAATTGAGCTTGTTCGTTTGCAAACTGTAAAAATCTATAGATTATCTATTAATATGGAGACAAACCAGTATTTGCTTATTAAAATATTCTTTGTTTAAATAATGGATGTTAAATTAAAAAAAAACTAACTGTAAAGAAGTTTTTTTTAAAAAAAAGAAAAACTTATCTGTTTAAATAATTCAATATGTTTTTCAGTTTTCATATACCTACTTCATTTTTAAAAATATTATTAGTTATTAGGTGTTATTAATTTTTTAACTTATATGGTTAGTTTTGCAGTAAATTTTAAATTAATTGAAGAAAAAGGAAGATTTTGTTCAATAAATTTCTTTAGCACTTTTGCTTTTTAAAATTTTCTCTTATACAATTCAATGTTAGAAATGGTGCTTAAGAAGAAATTTTTGTTCTTATTTTTGAATCTTGAAATGTATACTTATGAAGTATAATATCTTTCATATGTTTAGGAGTTTAATATCTTCGTTTAAGAAGATTATATATCTTTTCTGTTGTGAGAAGATAAGTTGGTGTGAAACAAGGTTGGCAAGTTTCTGCCGAAGTGGTTAAAACCACTGGTAGAAACCGGTTAAAACCGGTATGGCAGAAACCCTTTTCTGCCACATTTGTGGCAGAAATTCAGAAAATGACATAAATAAAAGTAAGTACTGAGATTGACATACAATGGATAATTCATAGAAAAAACAATTTGATGTTAAACAAAGTTCAATTTATTAACAAAATTATCACCATTCAAAATCAAATATTACAATACATTATTTGCATTCTGCAGTAATCTATAACAAAAGTCAAGTTTTGATGCAGTTTCTAAACCTAGCAATTTCTCAATTTGCCTATGCACGAATGAGAAATTTGAGAAGATTCTCTCAAGTCCAGCAGAACTAGCAGGCATTGCCATCAAGGAACAAGCAAGATTTGTGAAACTTTCTTCTGTTGCATATTTTTTAAAACTGGACCACCATGTAGCAGCTGGGGTAGCTGTCGAAACTTGACAGGAAAAATAAGTTTCAGGAAATGGGTCCGATTTGTTTTATATAAATATTTGATATACTGCACTCTTTATAATTAATATAAACAAAAAAATATATATTTACAAACAATGAATTAAAAAGTTTGTTACAGTTATATGGAGTTACTTTTTTCAGTTTAATTAAACAAAATGTCATTAAGCAATTACTAAAACTAATATAGACATATTTTTAGTTTCTGCCAATTCTGGCCGATTTTTACCGGTTATAACCAGTTTCTGCCACTAGCATGGCAAAATCCAGTTTCTGCCGGCAAAAAGCCAACCCTGGTTTGAAAAGCTTGTTTCTAATTAGGAATTGATGTAAAATAATTCTTGCAGCATTCCTCAATGTTAATAATTTTTATTTTATTTTTAGAGGCTTTACACCAGAACAATCCTTTCAAAGGGAATACTTCTGTTCCTAGCTACACTGCATCCGTTCCTACTACCTGTGACGAAGTTTGGGATGACGGTGCGTTTAACATTTTTATTTTCCTGAAATAGTAGTTATTAATTAGCATGAGGTACTTCCTCAAATTTGTAATTTGTCATTTTCCTTCCTTTTTTCTGATTTTTTATTTTTTAAATATTTTGTTATAATCAAGCACAACTTTTCTATAATTTGCTTTATAAAATGCATAAATGCTAATCAAAATCAACTCTGAATCCATAAATTTATAAAGATTAAGTTCTGGAGCTGGCTATTTGAATTTTTTAAGCTAAATTAGGTCATTTAAAGCCAATTTCGTAGATTTAGGTAAGCTTCTGATCGTTTTTCTATTTGACTTTCAAATTCATATTAATACCTTTATTTCTGTATTGTAATTGAATTTTATTTAGTTAACTTTTTTTAATCTTTCATTATTTTAAGACAATTTAAACATGTTTAAAATGCTGTATTTTCTGATCTGTTCATTTATTGCGAGGGACTCTTATCAAAGTAATAAAAAGAACTCATAATGCTGTAAATATTTGAAGACTGGTCATGTTGCCCAAAAATTTAGTCTGATTTTACTATAAAATATTTTTAAATTTTTTTTTTTAAAGTCAAGTATTTTGTGAAGAGTCTTTTATTTACAAAAAATAGGTGTGAACTGTCCATTAACAAACTCAAACTTTTCCTAAACTCCACTTAGTAATGTGATATATCAGTTTTTGTGTTGGAAGTTTACAAAACTTGCTTCTAATTATTATATAGTATCAAATGTGTGATGCATTTCACCTCGGAGCATAATTGTTTTGATTTTAGCTGCACGCAAAATAATCTAGAGAGCTACTGCTTGTTATAGCCCTTAACTGTAGTTCAGAATCTTTTCTATCTTGACTCTATCCATTCAGATTTTTTTTCTTCGATTTCCCTTTTTTATGTTCGCACTATTATGCCTGCACTAAATTTTTCTACTCAAAAACTTAAGTACATATTTGAAGACTAAAATATGTGAACTTGCTTATAAATTAGTTTATTGCTTTTTCAAATATTAATTTAGTTTATGCATTTTAGGACTGGAATCAATGGAGCCTGCTCCTGGATTTGTACCATCTAAACCACCTCCTTGTGCAATAGTTGAACCTCCTGCATTATCAAAACCAGCAGAAAGAAGGAAATTGTATCAGGAATTACATAAACGGCCTGCTGAACTTGAAAAGTAATGATTTACATTGTTATGGATGAACAGTATAGAGTTAATAATATTCTTATTGATAAAATGTAAATTGCAGAAATATTGTTTGCCACTGTAACTGTATCAAATTAAGGATGTGAACTGAAAAATTTTGAATAAAACATGTCAATCCAATTTTTTGGAATTTTAACAAGTTTTTCATAAATAAAATGTTACTGCACATGGTTACCTTTTTGGAAAAAATCTAAAAAGGCTTTAAAAGATCAAAGAAATTAACATAAGTATTTACTTTTAATCATTCAATGTCTTATTTTAATTATTTTTAACATACATATGCATATTTTTAAGTGACTATTTCTTCTAAATCTGATCAATATGCCTAACGTTTGCCAACTCAGGTTGCCTAATAAGTTTGCTGAACGAGGTGTACAACTTTTTTATAGTTCTGTATATTTCAGTTGTTAGTGATTTAATAATTAATAAAATAATGAAGCTTAGATTAAAAATTTATTTTGTCAATCTGTTAAATTCCGAACATACCATTTTGATTTTTTTAATTTAATTTTAAAAAATTTTCAAAGAAAAAGTGGCTTATTTTAAAAGTAGTAAAAAATATTGTTTTGCATTTTTTTTTTTAAATTTATCAGATGGGGTTTATCGGAATGAGTTTATACAAAAAAATTTCATTTATCATTTGTGAGAAAATTTCTTATTTTAAAATGTGTAAGTATTTAGACTTAATGTTCTGATTTTTGCAAGGTATTATTAATATTTCAATGTAAGGAAAACAATGAGTCAATTTTATCTATAAAGGAAGCAATTATTATTGCTTCCTTTATAAAAAAGAAAATATTATTTTTACCATTTTTAAACCAGGATATTGTTTTATTTACTATTAGAATGTGTTTGTACAGAAATTTCTTTATTGATCATGTGCGAGAAAATGTCCCATTTTAAAATTTGTTAGTATATCGATTTGTCTAATGTTCTGATTTTTGTAAGATATCTTGGTACTCAGTGTTTTCATTACAGAAAAATAAATGGGTGAGAATTTCTCACCCTTTCTCAAAAACAGGGTGAGATTTCAAAAAATTACGTGAGATTTCTAAAAATTTAAAAAAAAACAAAACACGAATAAACTTGGAAAAAAATATTTCTTTAATTATAGTACATTTTTAACATCTTCTAATTTTTAAAGCATTAAATATTTTTGCTGCATCATCATATGGAAAATGTTCTGTATCTACTTTTTCAACAGCTATTCTCATTAGGTTGCTCAAATGCTTATCAGTCAATCTGTTACGATAGTTTTCTTAATCCGGTTTTGGGTGCTAAATGACCTTGCAACAGGTGCTGAATTATTTGAAAACACTAAGTAAATTTGTAGCATTGTGCACACACTTTCCTATCCTCTACATCAGCCAGCATAGGCTTTTAAATTATTTCTGCTATAAAATCTTGAAGTACGTTGAAGTTCTTTCCAAGTTCATGCTAGTATTTGATCCATATCCGTTGAATATCCGTATTTGTTTCGTTTTTACCGTTTCTACATTTGTTTAATTTGTCTTAACAATGTATTTGTCCATCTTACATTCAGGCACAAAAAATGTAAACATTTTACATGAAGAAACCTTACCTACGGTGAACACGTGATTGCAGAAAAAGGGGTTCGGGGGGATGCTCTGGCTCTGAACAATACTGGTAAATAGGGAAGCTAGATAAGAAGGACCGATATTGAAAATAATGAAAGATCAAGGAAGAAAAACGAAGCAGATTTCATTCAAAATGGTAGAAGACGAAATTTTTCCCAAAATTCGTGAGATTCACGCATTTTGAGATTCATTAATAGGGTGGGCGAACTTCTCGCATTAATAATTTTTTAATGCGAGGAAAGAAGAAAATATGCGAGATTCTCATGCTGTAGTGAAAAAAACTGGTACTATTACTAATTAAAATTTCTTAGAAGAGAAAAGGAGTTACTTTTGTTTATAACAGTAGCAAATACTAATTGCATAGTTTTGTAAATTTACTCTGGTATGTATAAATAATGCTTCATAAAAACTTAAAACTCTATGCTTAATGTTTCTTAATCTTGTTTAGAAGATCAAATTTGAATAATTTTTTCTCAAAAGAATTTTTCACACTTTGGTGATTGTCAAGAGTTGCTTTATACAGAAAAAAAAAAAAATTTATAGCCATTTTCAATTTGTATTGGACCCATTGTTTCTATTCAAATTACTTAATTTGAATTCCAATACATTTTGTAGAGAGAGTTATGTTATAAAATTAAAATCTCCAGTGGATCATTAGATTGAGAAGGCACTTTTTTCAAGCTGATATTAAGTTCAATGTCTGGAGTACTATCAACATGAATTTTCAGATCAAAGTGTCTGCTGATATGACAAAGGGTCATTAAGCTTAACCTCTGGTAATTTATGAAAAGATTTCATCTGTCCATTTATGACACTGTATGTTTGAATTTGTTCTTGTTTTTTATTGGCTATAATATTTCTAGTCTTTTGTCAGCTGGATTTTTTCACTTGCATGAATATGTAATTAATCATTAATCAACAAATAATCAATTTTTTTTACATTAGCCCTTGCTTGTTTATAAATCATGGGTTTTAGTTCTTGTGGTTGAGAATCTTATAAAGATATAATATTTCTTAGTTAACCAAATGATTTTAATAGGAAAAGTGCTATTATATTTTTATTATCATTGTTGAGATTATCCTTGTATAGAAACATGTTACTTTCTATAATTTTCTTATGTAAAGATGTCTTCTTTAGTAGCAATTCTAAACCAACACCTGTAGCTGAGCCTAAATTGCAAATGTACAGCAGACAGCCCAAAGCTCCTAGTGAGGTTTGTACATCTTAAATGTTTTTGTATATGTTACTTAAAGTATTTCTTAAGGTTGTCTTTAAGTTTTGAATATGGGTTGTCTAGGTGTGAAATTTAATTTTAATGCCATCCGGATTTTCTATGACTATTATGTGTTCACATTATTTGCATTATCATTAACCAAATGTTGTCTATTTTTGTTAATTATTTATTTGCTACACTAATTTGATTAATTATGAGTGATTAATTTTTATGATTTGGCTATTAATGATTGACTATGAGGAATTTTCAGCATTTGAATAGATGTGTGTTAAGTAGAAGTAGCAAACATTAGACTTGATTGGCTTTATTGCATTTATTGCACAACTTTTTCTTTTAACAGGAAATTTAAAAAAAAATTTGTAGCAAAAGTTTTTTTTAATTGGTCAATCATGTTCAAATCATTAAGCGCCATAGTTATTTTGTAAATTTTAATCAAAGAAATTTTAAGATATATATAAAGTGAGGTTAGCTTGAGAATATTTTAGAACAATGTTTAATCATTATATTTGGACACTTCCTTAGTTAATGTTTTTTTATTTTGTTTTTTAAATTATCAATCAATTTTCTTGGGTGAATTCATATTCTATCACTATTTTAAATTTAGGTTGAAAATAAAACTGCAAGTGAATTTCATCATCTTGGATTAGGCAGAGGTAATAGTCACTTTTTATCTTAATAATTGAAGTGTTATAACTATTTAAGCTGATGCTTCATATACTATTATAATATGCACATTGACAAATAAATTAATAATACTATTAAAATAACATTTACTTTAATCTAATATAATGTAAAGTTCTTTTAAATCAAAATAATTTAATTGCTATTTTGGCAATTAAATATATAACTTAATCATTATTATTACAAATGTTAAATATTCAAATATTTATTATTTTTGTGAATATTGTTATAGCTAAAAGTAATTCTTATACAAAACAGGTATAATTATTCAAGCATGTACAATATATACAAACATGTATAAATGATTCATTGTATGTGTAATCAGTACTACGGCTAGTAATTATTATTATTATTTTTTTTAAATTAAAGTTGTAGCTATGGAGACAAGATTGCTCCACCTTTTATGAAATCTTGCCTATCACTTTTTTAATATTCTTATCGCTAACTGCTGTAATACAGTTTTTCAAAAAGTTTTCCCGCATGTAACGTGTTAATACTAAAGTTGAACTGTCTGCTAAAAATTTAAGCTAGTATAAATGTTTTATGATGAGTTTACTCTTAATCTTATAAATTATAAAGAATATCTCTGTCTGTGCTTATTCAAAATAATTTTACTAATTACTAATTTTCCTATTAGATCAGTTTAGGATTTTTTTCAATAATTCATAGAAAAATATCAATCTGAATACAGAAGTAGAAGGTTAGACTTATAATACAAATATTTATATAAAATCTCTTAATACTTTAATAATTATAAAATGAATGGATATATTTTGTTTGTCTCAGCTGTTTTGCATATTAAATGCTATGAAAACTTCCAACCAATATTTTTGTTTATATATATATATTTTTTTTTGTGTATTTATTCTTGGCTCATTACTGCCTTGTTATTTTTATTTTTTGGTACATGATGTTTGTAAATTAAAAGTACCTTACCTTTTCTTAAAAACTTGCTTTTCATGCATCTCTCTGTTTAAAATGTCTGAAGGAGAAAATTTATCTATGAAAGAATAAGTCAAAATTATAGAACTTATCTTAGATAAAGGAGAGAAAATAATGCCACATCTAATCAAAATATGTAAAATGAAGTGATTAAAATAAATTGTTTTTAATGCTTGTCATTTTGTATTAGCATTTAATTTGGCTGTATATAGTGATAAGATTTATTAAGTTTAAATCTTAATGTATTGGCAATAAAATATTTCGTTTATGGGGTAGCTAATTTAATTTAAGTATCGATCATCATAGTGCTAATATTGTTATAACAGAAGGGATAGTTTTACTGAGTGTAAATGTATTAAAAAGTGCCTTTTATCAATAATTTGCTCGTTCTCAAGTTCAGCAAGATTGATTTTTTATCAAGATCTTATCTGATTTTTAACTGTTCTTTTATACAGGCAAACCTGCTGTTGCACCTTCACGCATTGCTGCAAATATTTTCGCACCAACTCCCGCCCCTCAATCTGCACCTACCAGCAATATTAATTACAGTGCTGCTTTATCTGGTATGAGCAAGTTGGGTTTTGGAAGGGGGTACTCTGCAGCGGCTGGTAGGTTTATTTATCACATTTCGTAAAATTTTATTGGTATTTATAAAGTAATGAAGTCATTTAAAAATATTTATTTGTAGCTACTCAAAATTTAGAAGATGATTTCCCTGCACTTGGTTGTGGAAGAGGAGTATATAGAACTCCGAAAAATGGTAATATACCTAATTTTTTGTTTAATATTTTGAGAAAAAGATAAATAAAATTTGTTCAATTTTCTTTTTTTTCTTTTCCATTTAGATATTAGGTACCCTGGCTCGAGAAGTTAAGATATACTAAACCAGGTAATTCATATTTTTCATTTTAATGTATAATGCACACAAAAAAAGGGAACACTCTGGATAATTTTTGATTTCATGATTGATACTAATTCTGCAAATAATTATTAAAAATTATTTTTTGGGTGAAATTTTCTTTGGATAAGTGAATTTTATAATTGTGCTCAAAAGTGTGTGTGTGTCTATTCAGGGACCCCAAACTATTGGGACCGTCCTTCCCAGATTGGGGCTACTATTGTCCAGATTGGTTATATTTTGAAGGTCAGAAATCCAAATACCCCGAAAAGTAGGTTTATGTGTTTATTTTAAATACTATTTGCACTGATAAATTAACATATTTGAGGTTACGCCATGAAAAATTAGGATTGAATCCTTGTACCTGAAATAAAAATTAGATCAAAAGTTATTCAGAGTATCCTGCTTTGTTTCTCACTCTGTAACTATGTTTTTATTAATTAGATTTTCAGAATCACTTTTATTAATAAAAAATCATATCACTATCAGCAGAAAAATGGTAGTGCCTTAAATTTTAAGGTTTTTTAGATTGAACTTTTAAAATTATTTCAAAATGCTTTTGCAATGCAGTTGGACTGTTTAAATTTTTATTACAAGGTGCTTTTGTAGGGCAGTATTGTTAGAGTTGGATATACTTAAATTTTGTCCTTAGCAAGATTTTTTATTACCAATTCTGCAGGAGCTATTGCTGTGACAGACATCGATAAAAAATTTGATATTGATTGTATAGAGCAGATTTCTATTGGGTTGTACTGGTTGACTTAGGGTGCAAGCTTTGTAGTCCTGGATCAAAAGTATATCTAATATTTTGATCGCCTCTAAAATAAGTAATAAAAAAACTCTCACCAGTTGAATTACCATTTCTCAAAATGCAGAATAATTTTTTTAGGAAACTTAATATAACGAGAGGAACATCACTTAAATATCAAATTATGTAAATAACATAATTTGACCGCATATGAAATTTTCATTTTGACTATGACATAAATATCGCTATAGACTTAGATTGTTCTGCTCGAACTCTCACTACTATAGGGATTTGTATTATATATTTTTTTCCATGCATTACTCATCCCTGAATGTTGTATACTTTTGAATTAGCAGTTCTCTGAAACCAGATAGATAATTTTAGCTAATCTGTCATTGCTGTTAAATTTTGCTTATCGATATTCAGGATTAATATCTAATTAAAATTTGTAGTTAAAATGTCTTAAAGTATTGTTTATTTGGAAAATCTGTAAAAATGAGAACAGTAAATAAGTAAATGGAGAGAACCCTCCAATTTTCCGCCAAAATATTAATGCTGATTATTCAGAGCAATTTACCAAAGGCAGGATGAATAAGTAGAGAGTTGCAAAGCTGTGAATTTGTGTAGGCAGACTGCTGGTAGCGTGTAAATTTGATGTAGGACTTTTCTAAGTATTTGTGCAAAATTAAATTTATGGTTATTATAATATAATTAAGGGAGAGGTAATGGATATAATTTAAGTATAATTATTCATAAATAAATTTTTTTTTAATACAGGTAATACCTTTTTTTAAACATTTTGAAAGTCATTTTATTAAAAAAAATTTCCAAGCTGATGATGTATAACTTATAACTATGGAAATAAGTTTTTCTTAAATTATTTTCAGGTATACTAATAAGAGACAAAGTTTAATGATGGAAAAACTGTTAATCAAGATATTTTTATACTTTATTTTATGTAGTGCTTGCTTATGGTAAGCTGCTTTTAAAATTTTATACTATTTTAAAGACACTTGAAAGTTCTAGTATTTAATTACTGTTTCTATTTTGTGTTATTGAACTTAACAGATATAAGGTAATTCTGTATGTATTGCATTTGTGAAATTACATTTAAAAAAACCTGTTGTATATAAGCATGGGTAGAGGTTATTAAGCTTAAGCTTAAACAACGCTGTTCAATTTTATGAATCTCAATTTATTCATTTTTTAAATTTAATTTTATTTAAATTTAGTCACTCTTCTTGAATTGTGTAAATTTTTTTAATATTGACAAAGATTCTTAATTATTACACAGCTATTGTTCGTTTATTATTGTAATGACTGAAAATTCAAAATTGGAGTAATTTTTTTTTTAATGAATTTTTCTTTTCTGTTTCTTGTAATAACCAAGTGATTATTTAAATTTTTTAAAAATATTTTTCTAAATTACAATTGAGTATGGCTGAATATCTTCTACCCTTAATCTTCAATTCAGCTATTTTTCTTGCATTAATATATTTAAATTTATTTAAATATATTATTTAAATATATAGTTTTGTATTGCTGCAAAAATTTTTTCATAATTGAAAGTTATAAAATTTTCTGTTAAATTACATTGGGCATTAGGGAGGTCATTTTATGATAATTAAGTTCCAGTAAAGTTTATTCAAATAAAAAATATCTGAGCTTCAACTTATTTTTTTTTTTTTTTGTCAAACTAGTCATTATCTTTAAAAGATTAGTACAAATATAAGGTACACAAAATAGTTTTCAATAAAAAAGAACTTTTAAAAGGGGCCTCCCATAATGACTTATTTCTAAAAATAAAAAGTTAAGATAAATATTTTTTCTATTATAAATGGTGTATGTTGCATTTGAATAGTTGAAAGACAAAAAATTTTTGTAAATCAGGGGTGATTGCATTCCAGGTGTGCCAAGAAATTCTTGGATTTTCGTATCATTCTTCCAGGTCTAAAAACTGGATGCAAGGCATGTGACTTTTCCATAAAAATTGCTAGTATCTCATTCTCAAGACCATTGGTTTGCAGTATTCCGCAAATCATAAACATAATCTGACAAAACTTTGAAACTTTTGCTATATCCTGTTAACGAAATGTTTACATAAACGTCATTTTTCCACCAATTTGATTCTTTTGATTTGGCATTCATATTTTTGTCATTTTGAATATTTGAAACTGTGCTGTAATCTACTAATATCAAGATTCTTATTCACTCAATTTTTATTTCAAGCATTGATTTTTGTGTTTAGCTTATTAAAAAATATGCGTTGCGATTCGTATTCTCTCAATTTAAAAATCTTAGAACACTATTCCTATTCATGCAGTTTGTATAACCGCGTTTTCATAACCCAATATCGCGATTTGTATTCATGAGAATTTAAAATCCAATGCTGCGATTTGTATTCACGCAATTTTAAAATCCAATGTCTCTATTTGTGTCCTTGTTTTTAAATTCCGATTCATATCCACACTCCTGCATTATCAAACAGATTTTCGTAGATATACGAGATTTAAAGACAATGCATTGTGATTAGTATTAACGTCATCTAAAAATTCATCATAATTTGAAACAATATCTCGATTCATATTCACACTATTACAAAATACAATACTTTTAAAATAGTTACTTTAAAGGTGTGATATTCTTCACTAGTAGGTAATTTAATTATAAATATTGTTTCAAAAAAATTATGTTAAATATGAAGCATGTATAGTATATAAGTTACCTTGATATTGATTTTTTTGCACATAAAATTTTCAGAGTTTTTCACTTTGTGTTACAATCACCCCTGATAAATAATTCTTTTATTTTTAATGTTCAGTGGTAATTCTTAAACTTGGTTATTTTTTCGAGTTGTCTGTTAAAGCCTGTGATATAAAGTTTTGAAATGGTTTGTCTAACCTGTGATGTTTATATCTTCTAACAACATTAATTGTTTTGTTATGTGAGTACTTATATTGTTCTTGTACAATATTTCGAGAAAGATTAGTTCATTATATAAAAATCTATGAGCAAAATATTGTTCTGTCAATTGAATACTTTTATTGTTCTTGTAAAATATTATTCCAAAGATTAAATATTCATTATATAAACAGTAAAATATATTAAGATACTTGAATGTTTGTTGTTTTTATTTTCAAAGTACACATTCTGATTTTCAACACCTTTCATTTTCTTTAAATCAAAGTTTAAGGGTGCGCTTAGCTAACAATGTACTTAAGACCATATTGATACAAATTAGATAAATACTCCAGCTATTAATATCAGCAATATGTTCTTTAAAGTTGGTGAAATTTAGTTAATTTCACTCTTAATAGCACTCATCTTCTGTGCTTCTAAAATTTGTTCAAATAGTTATTTTCTCAATCTAGAGCTCTTTTACGTTAAAGTTATTGCTGTTGACCCCTGTTTTCCTTCTGATATTATTTATTCCATCTATAGAAAATTAATCTTGAAATCTAAAAAAACTATATTTTAAACTTAAGAGCAGGGGTATTTATCCAATTCTGTATCAATGTGGTCTTTTGTATACCTTGCCAAACTTTGATTGAACATGACAGATGTGTCCAGAAAAAAAAAAGACATTAACAGAGCTTCCGTCACTATATAGTTGGAATTCTAGTCACGGGATTGTGTTTTCAGCAGCTAAAATTATTCAAAACTGCTCTTCATCTACAGGACTTGATTTTTCTATTTGTTTTAAAAAAATTCTAATTCTATTTCCCACTGTTTGCAATATTTGGAAGTCTATTCTAGTTTAATCTTTTACGCCCTGGGGTTCCCACCAGTCTACATATACCCTATCTAGATTAATTTAGTCTACATAGCTCAGTCTACATATACTCTATCCTTTGTGGATTTTGAACTGTTTTGTTTTTCATTTCATCCATTGCCAAGCTAGGAATGCTTGCAAGTTAAATTCTTATAATTAAATGAAATCCCGCTTCATTAATAATTTTGTGAATATTAAGATTATCCTATTTCTATAAATAACAATCGAAATTTTAAAATTTAATTTTGAACTGCTTCGAGGCTTTTAATTCTTAAAGTATTAGTTTGAGAAAATCTACCTTTAAATTATTAAATAGAAATAAGGAGACTTTGCTTGATGCATAACGAAATTTTTTAATGGTAATAAAAGGATCTGCTTAAAATTTGGAAATAAGTCAAAATATTTTGTAACTTAAAATTGTTCAGTAACATATTGAAGGGAGAAATGTGACAAACTATTATAATTATTTTGATTATTAGTAGAACAAATAGCACACTTGAGAGGAAAGAAACCAGATTGCACATCTAAAGACATGGACTTAGCTGAAAATTTGCTAATTTTTTTAGAATGGATAAATACTAGTAATGTATTTTGTATGACATATATGTCTAAGAATAACTGAGCAGACATGTATAATATACACAAACGTCGTATGAAAAATTTGTCACAACAACGTAATTTTTTTTACTATTACTTAAAAAAAATGCCTCTTCAAAGAGTTTCTTTTTGGAATATACCTTTTCCTACCAAAGCACAAACTCAATTTAAAATCACCATGATTCTTTTTTATGTAATTTAAGATTGTGCATCTTTTGTATTTTCACGATTTTATATTAAATATAGAGTTTTGGTATAAAATTAAATAATAAAAAATGCGATTTAAAAGTCACTTATGATTCATGGTCAAGTGACTTAAAGTTAAACATTGGAATTCATATTCATGTGATCTTAAAATGAAACAAGAAAATTCATATTCACCTAATTTTAAAATCAAACGAAGTTACGTATGCATAAGATTTTAAAATTAAATATTGTATACTAAACTCGGTGGCGCGAAAGCCCATAGGGGGCTAAGGCCTTCTTTGCCCATCTCAGTTTTCTTGTTCTCTGAGGTGCAGGAGCTGATGTTCCGGTTAGTTGAACGCAGAACCCCCAGTGTTTAGTTCCCAAGCATGCTTGGTACTCATTTATCGACGCACTGAAGGGATGAAAGGCTGAGTCAACCTTGCCCGGCCCGAGGATCGAACCCAGGTCCTGTGGCACAGGAGCGCTACCACTCGGCGTCAAATGTTGTATACACGTGATTTAAAAATCATACATTGAGATTCATAGTCACACAATTTAAACAAAATCTTGCTTCGATATTTTTATTAAAACTTTGATAACATTTGGTGGATAAATGCTTTCTACATACTTTTTTCTTTTTCAAATTTCCAGTATTTTTTTCAATTATTTTTGCACCTAACATTTTTGGATTTCTAATATCAGTTTTTTCTATTTTTTACCAAACTCTTCTCTGTTATATAAATCAATAAAAATAAAATTATCTGATTTCAAATGAATTTCACCAAAATGAGGTGGTGACAAACAAGTTGTATGTCTACAGATGAGGATAAATTTAAAAAAATAAAATACTTGAACGTTCTTTCAATTAGCACAGGAAAGAGTTGTAAAAAGTCATTTTCAAATATTTTCCGGATAATTAATTACAGAAAAAATCTTTTATGCTCTTTATCAAAAATTAGTTTTTTTTTACTTAACTTTTTTTTTTGAAAAAAATATAAGCACAGACATTGTCTCCTAGCATGCCTTTAATTATTATTAATTTTAAACTACAGTAGAGAACCATTTATCCGGTATCCAAATAACCGTGAAAAATTTTGCTCGATTTTCCCGCCATTTTAAACTGGAACGAAAAAAGCGGAAATTGGACTCATCCTTGAAGTTGAGTAGAGGAAAATGTAAGGAAGGGGAAAATTTTTTTCCCCGTTTACCCAGAGAAACGTCATTTCCTCCTTTAGGCCGTCAATCAAACTCAAGGGTGTGACATGCTGATTTCGTTTTCTGCTTGATTTACGAGGGGGGTGGGGAAAATGCATTGCATGCATATCAGTGAACAGAAAAAGAAAAGAGAAAAATATATTTATTTGACATCGACTAATAAAAATAAAATCTTTTTCTTTTGAATAAATTCTCATTCTTTGGAAGAGCGGTATCAATTGCAAGTTTTTCTTGGTGTGGAATCACATCTGCTGTAATTAAAAATCTTGTTTTTATCAACAAAAAAAATANTTAATAAATGTTATCATTAGTTTTTTTAAAAAAAGTTCCGTTGATCTTGCCTTGTTCCGGGTTTCAATATTTATGCTAGTGCCTTTTTTTAACTATCGTTTCCGTTCGATAATTTTCAAGTGTTCAAGTTTTTATTTAGATTAATAAATTTTTATTTTATTGTTTTCCCATATAATTAGGTATGAAATATATTGTGTTATTTAACCATTGGCTTTGTTTATATTAGTTAATTTAGGAATTGTAAAATAAATACGAGAATTTTGTATTTTTTAATCTTGTTTTTCTTGTCTAAACTTGAAATTTTTTTTATTCTTTTAAATGTTATTTTTCTACAATTTTTTTTTCTTTTTAAAGTTAGGAGTACTTTTCTTTTTTCTCTTACTTTATGCATTACACTTTTTCCTGGTACTTCTGGTTCGATAAAACATCGATTAACGACACTTTTTGGTCGATCCAGAAAACCGGGAAATTCAGATATCCGGGATAGCGATGGTCTCGAGCATCCCGGATAATTGGTTCTCTACTACTAATTTTTCTCTTTAGATAATGAGTGAAAATTACTTTTTGAAATTTACACATAAAATAGTATAGGATGGTAACTTAAAAATTGTTGAGGATCAAATTCAGTTATTACATGATATTACATATTTTGATAAATTTTTACCAGGTTAAGTGAGTGCCCTTTCAAAACCCAAAGTGCCTTTTACAATGAGCAAGCACCCTGCCCTTTTGAATTCCTAAGGAGAATTCTGCAGAATAGATAGACAAAATCTGAAAAATTTGTTTTATTTCTAAGTTGCATGGGCAATTAAATGTAACCAGCAATTTTCCCAATTTGGCAATGTACTAGATTCGCCAATGCTAAGTTATTGGGAATAAGGAAATTTAACAACTATTTTTTTTTCTTTCTTAAGTGACAGCTACTTTTTAAAAAATGAAAAAGTCAAATTTCTTTAATTTGGAGATATGGAAAAGTGCCAGATTTTCTATTAATTATACTCCACTAAATTTTTCACCTAATTGAAAATTTTTTAACATTTTGTTACAATTGTAATTGTTCTTAAAACTCTCAAAATTAAAAAATAAATAATTTTGTTTGTAGAATTATATTATTCAACTGATTCTGTACCTACGCACATTAAAATAAGCGCATGATAAACAAGATATTAACTGTGGAAATTTTTTATAAAAAGAAGAGAAAAAACAAGACAATTGCAGCATTTATTAACAAATAAAAAAATATTATATCTAAGTTATCTTTGAATAAACAATTCAGTAATATTTCAAAATTATTCCAGTGGTTAAAATAATAGGTATCAATGTTAGAGTAAAAAAAAATGGAACTCAATTTTTATTGATATTTATTTTATGCTAACTATGTAAAACACACAAGATTAAAATACTAATAAATATCTAAGCATCATCAAATTTCTTTGTAGCCCCTTCACTTAACATAACACTATGCACAGCTTCGTTCATTTTTTGGGTGTATGAGCGTTTATTTGCCCAGTTATAACGACAGTAAGTCCAAAAACACAAGGTTGAAGCCACAAAAGAATAAACTGCTATGTCAGTCGACTTCTTGGCCTTGCTAGTGAACAGGAAGTGCCCTAAACCAGCAGCTAGACCAGTATAGATTCCATAACTGAAAGATTTCTTGAAACATGGTATCTTCTGTAAATCAGTACCAAAAACTGTAAATTCTCGGTCACTCATATTGAATGCGTATTATCGTGAAAAATTATATAATATCTAAATTAAAATTCGTTTTACAAGTGTCAAGCGTAGAAAAAGAATTAGCATGAAAGTGACATATGAAATTCGAAATTACAGCATTGTTTTAGTAAAATTATTCAAACTGCCAATCTGTAATTTTTAACCTTCATAAAAAATAGTCAAATGTACGTATTGAATTTGTAAACAAAACTTGAATTTCTGTATTTAGCAAGCTTCCGGCTGTTTAGTTTTGCTACGCTTAAATCTCATTATTATGAATTTTATTTTTCATGAATTCCTAACTAATTGTTTTAATACAAAGTTAATTCCCCCTTTTAGGCTGATTTGAAAGAAAAAAAAAATCTTTTATCGAGGATCTAATTCAACACTTTGGCAAATGTTTTTAATTTAAAATAATTAAATCCTTAGAGGGCGCAGTTTTCAGGCGATTTTCTTTTCCCCTGCCCCTTCCTTCCACCCCTCTTTCTTTCCATATCATAACAGCAGTATTTGTTGTGAAACAACTGAGCGTGTTTTAACAACTTTGTACATTTGAACTTCTTTGTTTACAAGTTTACGCTTAATAACTTTTAAACTTATATGAATTTTTAATTAAGCATTAAATTATTTATTTTCTGATGGATTACTTTAGAATAAATAATTTACAGTTCAACCAGGACCATGGTCAGTTTTTAATTTAAATACAAGTTAATTTTTTTCTTGCTCTTTGTTCAATGCGTCATTGTCTTTGTTTCCTTAGAAAAAAACAATTTTCTTGTTCCTCGCATTTTTTAAAGTATTTTTTTGTTATTTATAAGAAAAAATGTTAGCTTTATATGTAAATATTTGAGGGTTTTTCTGGTCTAAAAATTTTGGCGTCACAGAGGGATTGTACCCTGGTATCTGTAAATTTGTAAGATTGATTTAATGTGTAATAACGTTACCTTTTTAATCCCTTTTTATTTTAAATTTTGGATATAGTTATGTTATAGTTTTTGTTATAAAAATAAAATATCCTTGTTTCTGTTTGTATTGTCTCTTAAAAAATTGACTTAAGCTATTTGTTTATAACATGCATATTTGTACAAATGTAAATTGAGTTACTTTTTTGATTAAATTTTCTAAATTGCATATAATGAAAGTACATAATACGTTTCAAAGTAACTTCATTTATTCCAAGAGTAAATAATTTTAAATTTATATTCATAATTAGTTAGGGTAGTTACTTAATTTTTTTTAGCTTTATTGCTCTTGTTTATTATATCATTATGGTTTGGTTTTGTGATATATTTTTTTACGTTGAAGTTTTTTTTTTATTGTTCGATTGTAATAACTTATTTATTTTGCCATTTAAACTTAGTACAAATTATGAATGCATATTAAATTTTCTTTTTGACAAATTTTGTTTCTCATACATAAAATTAATTATAAATCTAGGTTGCTTTTCATGTTCTATGGATTCTGGAGCCAGGATTTACAACATGGAACCTCTTAGGGAGCTTACACATTTAGGTAAGAATAAGAAACATAACTATCTGAAATTAATAAGCATAGCAGCTTATAACTCTCGGGAGCGACCACTCTCTGTTCAATAGTCGAATGGTCCTTAATGAAGATTGGTTGTTCTTAGGGGATACCTTCATTGACCTCAAAATGTTGTGGAAGGTACATGATTTTTTGCAAATGGTTTTAATTTTACTTTGTATTATTTTCTTGGTGCAGAAATGCCACTTGTGTTGACTTCATGAAAACTGGATCAATGACTAAACATTAGTGTCAATAAAAATGACTTTTACAAGTATAATTATGTGTAAAAACAAATTTACTAATTATGAATGCTAGAACTATTTAAAATAAACAATTGTGTTTTTTGTTTGTTTGCATATAATTTTATATCACAAAAATGAGTTAGCTTTAAAAAATGAGAAGTCGCTATACAGAGGTGGTATTTCCTTTAGGTTTCACTATATATTAAATAGGTATATTGCGAATATTTGTCTACTATTCAGTATTCTGCACTTTTCTGAATGTTTGGCCTAATGTTCGGTCAAATATTCGGCAAAGTATTTTTTGGTGAGGATTTCAAGCATAAACTTAAATTGTTTTTTATTTTTAACTATACATTATTAGAAATAGTTTTTACACATTTGATAAGTTCGGAAACTTTATAATCTATGTTCTGAAATGCAAAACTAGGTTATTTTTATATTGAGCCTCCTCCATAAGTTTTGTAGTGTTGATTTTTTTTTTAAAATTATATCCGGGGTAGTCTATTTTGTTCTTTTTTCCGCACTTTTTTTTAAGAATTAGTAACTTTTCGTTTTTACAGTTTTTCTGTTTGAATTAGCAAGGCATTTTAATGGAACTCGTCATGTAGACTTTGTTTTTTATTGTCACTATTTTCCTGTATGGTAAAGCAGATAACAGATAATGTTGAAAAGTGTGATTCTCTGTTAATGTTACATTTCAGAGCTAAGAACAGCTTTTCTTTTTTTATTTTTATTAACTATTCTTTTTATCTGCAATTTTATGACTCAGCATTTTCTAAATAGCATTTCTAATGAATGTTATTGTTTTATGGTCACTTTTTTTTCTGAAAATACAGCAGTTTAAAAAAGTTAAATTGAGCTTTTTAATGTTTAAATTTTTTTCATAAATTAATGATTCTTATTTTGGTTTCCATCTATCATATTTTTTAAAAAACTTTCGTTTTTATAAACGTTTCTATTATGACATAGCAATTTAGAGGGTTTCTATTAGACTTAATTCTTCACTTTTTCTTGAAAATATGGTCAATCGGAAAACTGATATTTAAAATTTTCTTCCTAAAATAAAAATTGGTTTATATTTTTTTTGTTGTATATAATTTTTTTTCTAGGTATTTTTATGATAGCACTGCCTTTTTAAAAACATTTCTGACGAATTGTCTTTTTTCTCTTTTTTTTTTTTAAATGTTTTATGAATGAATTTTTTCTGGAAAATATTACTTCTGGCAATAAAATTTTGTTTTAAGGATTAAGAGGATATTTTCTTCTTAGGAACTTTACTGCTTTAGTTTCTTTATTATTTAAAACTGTTACTCTGTTTTTTATTTATCATAAATATTTCTCATTTTCTTTATATTATAATTATTTTTACTTTACCTCATACCAATAACATAGTTAAGTTTTGATTATTTTTCAATAGTGACTAAACTCATTTATATATAGTATTTTACTTTATTTTATTACATTTCAAAACTAATTTTTAACTGCTTTGGGCATCTTATTGTATTTTTTTATTTAAAACTGCTGATCCATAACTCTTTAAATCGCAAAGATATGATGGTTCAAATTTAGGAACCGTCTACTAGTTACTCATCTTTCAGACTTGAAATCTAGTTTAATAATTTAATCATCAAAAAGAAAGAAAACTAACATTTATGATGTCTAAATTGCTTTTGTAATATGTTTGATTGCTCTTTGGAAAATGATGTCGAAAATAAAGTTATTAAAATTATTGAGTAGTAAGTTTTTTTCTTTTCTCCATCAATGCAGTGAAAGCATTTTTTTTCTTATCTTATGTATTTCATTTATTGCTAAGCCAAAAGTACATTTAAATGTATTGTTATTTTAAGTGATAAATTTCTTTTTTTTTATTTTATATATTGATGAATTTATTTCTACATTATGATGCATTAACCTGTGTTATCATTTGTTTATTCAGAGTTCTCCTTAGAAATAAAAAAGGCAGGCGGTTCCTCTTTGAAAAGAGCGCTTTGAGTTTTAAAAGGGCACTCACTTAACATACTGAATATTTATCGAAATACGTAATATTTTGTAATAATAGAATATTTTACTCAACTATTTTTAACTTATCCTCTCATACTATTTTAAGAATATATTTATATTGGTTCTCTGTGCATATTTTTTTCCTCAAAAAGTAAACTAGCAAAAAATGATCGATAAACAACTTGAAATCTTTTTTTTTTATAATTTAAACTGAAAATCAATATTAAAAGATTCATTTTTTAAAAAAAGTTTTTTATTTAAAAGATTAGTTTTAAAGTCACTTAAATTTATTAATAGTCCACTGCCCCCCCCCCCCCAAGAAAAAGATACTTATAAAAATTTAACCAGTTGAGAATAATCATAACTAAGCAAAGTGGAATCTGAATAAAAAGGTACTGTTTTTAAGGGATGGTGGCTTATTTTTACAAAAAGTGTGCATTTATTGGGATCACAAGGCAAGCAGGGTGGACCATACTTCTTAGGGAGAACACTGGTTTATTTTTGTATACATTTATACTTTAGTATGTAGGTTATATGTAGAGCCCGGATTTTGATGACCTAAAAAATCTCAATTAATGCCCTTAAAAAGTGCAAAAAATGCCCTTAAAATGCGAAAATTGCGCTAAAAGTGCCTTATGACATGACTTAATTAGAAGTAAAAATATTGAACTAAAACGATGTTTTACTCTTTAAAATTATTATGAGTCGTTTCAAAAAATATAAAGCAATGCAATACTTGTTCTACGTTCATTAAAGTTTGACAAATATGTTTTATATCCAAAAATAACAAAAAAAAAGGAAAATATATTGACTCCAAAACATTTTCATTTTGTATAGAAACTTAAATGAATATAACAACTTCCATCTCATAATATTACTAAATATCAGAATTACAGTGGATTATTAATTATTATTTTTTTTTAATATTTTGAAATGTAAACGAGCACCTCTTGTCTGAAAGCAAATTTTTATACCAGGAGAAGCTTCTTTCAACGTCTACTGATGTTATTGGTGCGTACTTGAAAAGGACGGTCACACTTACTGACAATTCTTCTTCAATTTGAAAAGATGTTGCTTCACCTGTTAATATCTTAGAAATTTTCTTCATTGTTTGGAAGCCAGTGTAATAATAAAAAATTATAAAAAATAATAAAAATTAGAAAAATTTAACAAAAAATTTAAAAAATGCTTTCAAATGCAAAATACGCCCCAAAATTTTAAAGAAAATGCCCTATAAATCTCAAAAAATGCTCTAAAGGACAAAAAATGCAAATGTCATCAAAATCCGGGCCTTAGTTATATGTAATTTAGTTTATATGATTTAGTTTTGAAGTAATTTATTGTTGCATGAAAACAACTGAAATGATCAATTTTCTTTTTAAATCTATTTGAATCAATCATCTTAATGGGGTCTTAATTAATTCCAAAGTCGAGAAAGTTCAGGTTCCGGAATTCTTGACCATTTGTAATGCAGGAATGAAATAGCTCTTATTTTCATTTTTTTTTTTTATAAATAATTTCGGATCAACTTGTTTTAATCTTAGTTTTATTATTTAAAATTGTTGAGTTTTGCCCACTCTTTTTTTTAATTTTATTTATTTAAAAAATTTTTTTTGTGTGAAGAATTAAAGAAATATGAAGAATAAAAGAAATCCCATAAGACAAAATTTTCAAGCAATTTTTTTTTTAAAGCTCTTTATTCTCTTTATCTCTTCATTCACCATTTTTAGTTCTTCATTCACCATTACAAAATCTGTAATAACCGTTATAGTGACTTTAATATCTACTTATCAGCTTTTGTTATTGTGTTCCCTGTTTCCAAAATTTATTGCTACTTTTCTTTTGAATTTATTTTATTAAATATTAAATTTACCACACTTAAAGTTTGGTTTTACTTTAAACCATTTTTAAATTAATTGCGCATTTGAATAATATTTTTACGGTTGACATATCATTGATTTTTTTAAAAATTATTTTATGTAGACTCTTCTACAGTAGGAAGTCTCACACTGTGTGAGATGCTATACCGTACTAATATTTTGGGTATGGTTGGAGGAGGTAACAAGCAAAGGTTGGCTGAAAATACAGGTAAGTTACCAGTCAAAATTATACTCGTAGTTTAAATATTTTCACTATATATTTTATTACCAATTTATGCCTGAAGCAAATGAGAAAAGTTGAAAGCAAACAATTCAAAAGGGATAAGGAAGGAAAAGTGCTTTATTAAATTACGCAGTTGCTCATAAGCACTTTTTCAAGTAAACACCTCACTTTACACCTATAGTAAAGACTAAGGCTCAAAGTAAGTAAAAGTTAAGGCTCAAAAATATTGTGACCAATGACATGATTGTGACAATGTGGTTAACATAGCGCTCAGGCTGCTTTTACTTCCCGGACAAGCTGATATCCATCGATCTGAAGATGAGTGGGCTTCAAGCTGCAATTGGGGATCGGACCCTGGTACTTCACAATGGCAGTTTGATGCCGTAATCACTGAGCCACCTTGGTTCATTTAGAATATTTACAAATTTTTGTTTGACCTCTCTTTACTTTTCAGTGTAGACAAGAATTTTTTTTTTAGCTTTAGAAAAAGATTTGAGTGGGTATAATTAACATTGTTAAAAATATACTTGCAAAACAAGCCGATGCATAGGGGAGAACTAAAGATGCAGAAATAATAGGTGGAGGTATGACTATGTACTTAAAAACAAGATTCAAACTAAGCAGAACTGTATCTGGCTGCTAGAAGAGAATTTTTTTTCGAGTTTTGGAAATGTTTTTAAAAATCTCAAAAATATTTAGAATACTTTTAAAAAATTTTTGCTATCATTTTTATTATTTGCATTCACTTAAAAGTTTTTAAAACTGCCCCTTATTTTTATTTTTAAAACTTAGTGTAGTTTTCTATTTAATTATTTTTTTTTTTTGAATGAGTTCTCATTACAACTTTATATGCCTCAAAAAGCCAGAATTGTAGCTTTTTATTCACTGTCAGCAAGTTTATATCAATAATAATTTTTAATTTTGTGGGTTTATCTTCATTGTCAATTCTAACTTTTGATCAACAAAGCCATCAATATAGCCTCTTAATGTTATCAAGAATTCAGGATTTTGGTGTAAATTTCATAAATTCTGTTAAAAATACAGCTTTAATAAAAGGTTAATTAACTTAAATAGTTTATATGATTATTTTTTTCTTTAAGGTTAAAATTTTTTGTTTGGAATGTTTTGTTCAATTTGCATAATAATTCTTATACAAATTGCGTCTATCATTTCCTTTTTTTTTACTAAATTTTTCTACGTTTTCAGTTCTTCTTTGGGATGACTTAGGGCGAAAGTTTATATCAGAGTTTACATTTTCTTCTCCTGTCTTATCTATGAGAATTAGAAGAGATAGGTAACTAGTTTATTTTTATTCATGTTATAGTCTAATTTCATCTTTAAAAAAATTCATATTTTTATGTTTTAAGGTACATGTGGTTTAATCATAATATATTTATCATGTCATAGATACGTGTGGATTTTAAAGCTGTTTGTGAGTGATAAATCTTGTAGTCAAAATTGTGACCTCTTTGCCACTATCTAGAGTGCTCAAATTTCAACCTGAACTCATTGCTGATTGACAAACAAATTTCTCTCATGTCCTTTTGGTTACTAGCAGAATTTATTCCCAATTGTAATTTAAACCACTTTTGAAGTAGCTAAAGAGCTAATTTTGAACTTAATTTTGTGTTAGATACTAGCTGAAATTTCAGTTAATTTTGTGTCTGCTACAAGCAGAATTTATCACTATTCAAAATTTTGATTACTTTCAAATATAAACTAAGGCACAAACTTAAACTGAATAATTAAATTCATTATAGCATGTGGAGTATTTTACTGTTTTTTCTTTGAAGTTCAACAAAAATTACAATATTACTACCAATATTAAATATGTATCTGTAAACTTCTTTCTTACTGTTCTTTGAAAGAAAAAGAAAAATGAGCTGCTGAAGAATATGTGCGTCCTAAACTTGTGATAAATAGTAAACCAATAAATGTGTATGTATTCTCATGAATTGAATAATAATTTGTATTATCAGGTAGTTAGTTTTATAATGTGATTATTAAATTGTTTTACATGGATATTTAAAAGAAATATTTTTATGAAAAATTTATGAACTATTTAGGTAATAATTAGAATTTTGGCACTATAGGTATATTTTATTCAAATTATTTCAATGATATGTTTTATACTTGTAAAAAAAAGAATTTTTTGATTTGTTTCAGTTTTTGATTACTGTATATTTCTGAATATAAGCAAGCCTATTCGTTTCAAGTCAAGTACACTTTTAAAAAAAAATTACTCAAAATTGAAATTGATATATGAGTAGATGCAAAATTAATGAGCAATGTTATATTTGTAGGTAACTTTTAACTTTGTCTTTAGACTATCCTATTTGTTTTTGTTCAGAAATGAAAACCCATTGCAAGTCCCATGGATTCTACCTTTCTTACTTTTGTTTACCCTATCTGCTTTTGTCTTTCAACATTCCAGTTTAGGTACACATCAACAGTTCAAGTTGGCAAAAAGCCTAAGCTATTTAAAGCCTACACATTTAACCTTTTCTGTGTGTTATTATTTTTTGAGAAAAGAATAGTAAAAAAAAAATTACTAAAATATTTTTTTTGTTTTGCTATTGTCATTTTTGTTTCTTTTTCGAATTGTTATTTTGAGGCATTTTTTCCCAACTGTTATATTATGTATTTGTTTTGTACCATTTACCATATTAAGTAGTTTATTGCTAATTATCAAATAGAAAACTATTTTTGTTGGCAATGTTTGAGAAAAGTTAAAGGATTTAATTATAAGCTTTAGTTTTCAAAGGTTTCCCAATGAAATCTCGGTCTACATTTGAAAATATTTAATGTTTTTAGCTGCTTTTTTCAAAAATGCTAAAGCTAATTTTTTTTTTAAATCGAAATGTTCACACAATTTTTTAAAACTTTTTGTTTTTTGCTATGTTATAGTTGCTGAAATAATTATATATATATATATATATATTTGCTTGTGCAATTTTATTTACATGAATTTGACAAATTTTTATATGTTTTAGGATTTATGTAGCCGAAGCATTGCAGATTCATGTTTTTGCATTTCCTGATTTCACAAATAAGCTTTCAACCTTTGATACAGGAAAAAATCCAAAAGGTAATCTTGCGCATTATCCTATAATTTTGTATCCTATAATTTGTAGCTATAAATCTCAATTTACTTCAGACTAATGCTTGGCTTGAAAGTAAAAAGTTGCAATATTTCATTGCATTTGTAAATATAACATAAGTTGGAGTGCTTCATTGAAGTTGTTTTCTGATTTTAATATGTTAAACTTAGCTAGTAATATTAAAAGTAATTAATAGTTTACTGCTGATATTCTGTCATTTTACTGTTCTTAAGTTACCTAAAATTTTTTTAGGGCTTTGTGAAGTGAGTCCATTTCCTAGTTCTGAACGTCAGTTGCTAATATTTCCTGGGCATTATCGAGGAAGTATACAAATAGTAGTAAGTTTCAGCCACTACAATATAAATGTTGGTATTTTTCTGCTCAAGTTTATATTCATGTTGCAAAATCATTTCAGGACTTAGCGGCAAAGAATCCTGGACAGACAGTTGCACCAATTATAATAAATGCTCATGACACAGAGATTGTATACATAGCAATGAACCAACAAGGTACATTAGTTGCTACAGCATCAATGAGGGTAATAGTTGAGTCTAATGAATATTTTAAATATTTTCATGTAAAATGTGTGTAATTGCTAAAATATTTAATTTTTAGGGTACGCTGATACGAGTCTTCGACACATTCAAGAAAACTCGACTTATAGAGTTAAGACGAGGATCCGATACTGCTACTCTTTATTGGTATGCTAATACTTTGCTTCTTTTGTACAGTTATGATTAGGCTTTTTAATTAAAAAACAATTCATAAGTTTGCATTCTTTCTTTTTATCTTAAAGAATTTCCTATTTCATGAATATTATAATTATGCTGTTTCAATTGATGTAAAAATTTTTTCAGTGAACATTCTTTCAGTGAAAATTTTTTTTTTCTAAGTTTACTGAAAATTGTTGAGTATTAATCCTGATTTTGTTTTTGTTTCAGTATAAATTTCAGCAGTAATTCTGATTTACTATGTGCATCTAGTGATAAAGGAACTGTACATATATTTTCATTAAAGGAATCAGTGAAAAATAGAAAGTCCATGTATGTATTTTTCTTTATTTATATGCATGTTAATATAGATTAAGTAAAAGATTTCAGTGGTATTGTTATAAGGTTTTAAAATGCCTGGTACTAAAAAAAAAATTTTTTTTTTTTACTGGTATAAAACACATTGATTGTTTGATGGATTGATTTAAACCATTTTTTTTAACTAAATAAAACTTGTGTTCAAGAAACATAGCAAATTTATCTATTAGTTTTTGAATTATAAAATTAAGTTAGTTACTCTGTATTAATTTAACCTAATTTGTCCAAATAGATTTTTTCTGTTTGGGCCTTTGCTTTAATAATTACTGCTTTGTAATAATCTGTTTTGCTTCTCAAAACAATACCTCCCCATTTGTTCTTTTCTAAATTTTTCATGCAGAATAATAAAATACTTAGTTTTGAAAATGCAATAATGGTAAGAGTTTTTATTACGTTTATTTACTGAAAAAGTAAAAAAAAAACTATGGAACCCAAACTGTGATTAAAGTATTGCAGGATTAATGTGCTTGATTAAATATGTAATATTATTGATGAAAAAATAAT
The DNA here is from genome assembly GCF_043381705.1 of Parasteatoda tepidariorum. NCBI lineage: Eukaryota > Metazoa > Arthropoda > Arachnida > Araneae > Theridiidae > Parasteatoda > Parasteatoda tepidariorum. The sequence continues at coordinate 42,030,603 of NC_092209.1, read as the reverse complement.
TTTCATTCCTGGATAAGATATTAAAATATTTTGTAATTAAATTGAAATTATAATGCATTTTACGGATTAATATATTTTTTTTTAACAAAATAATAGACAGCAATTTTGTATTTACTTGTTCGTTTAATAATTAGTAGTTTCAATAATTATACTGGTTTTAGTTAGTTATTTGTAGAGGAACTTATTTTAACTAAAATTATCATAAAACATGCAATATATCCTTTTGTGGAATAGATTTTTATTTATTGAATTTTTTAATAGGTTTGAGTAAGTTGTAAGTTTGTAACAGTTGATAAAACATATAAATTTTTATCAAAATGAAATACTTTTTAAAATATTGGGCTTTTTAAAAATTTCTGCATTAAAATGTCTTTGCCAAACGCCATTTTCACTAAAACCACCGAGGATACTCATAAATACCTTACTTTCAAAAAATGTTTGTATTATCCATTTTTAGTTAAAAGTTCATGTTTTTGGGTTACATAATTTATATACTATGTTTATATCTATACTGCTGGAAATAAATGAGCATTGCAAGATGGATAACACTTTTATTAATCATTTGCATTTTTTTTAAAAAAAAAATACTTGTCTTTAAAAATAAGCTATTCATGGGCTTTTAATTTCTTGCAATATGATTAATTATTTTTCTTTTAAGCAACTGATGTATTTATGTGAATATCTATAAATTTTTGGACATTCAATTTTCAATTGAATAATAAGTAAGATAAAGGATATTAATATCATTAATTCACTTGGCTATTTCCCAGGGTGCATAGTGTTTTTAAAAAGTGTTTATTTTCGTTTTTTAAAAACCCTTAAAGGTGTTTCTTTTTTAATGGGTGTTTTTAGAAAGTGCTTAATTTTCCCTTTTTCAAAATGAAATTTTTCCTATACCATGTTGATTTTTGCTACAAATTATGCAAAAAGACACAGTTCACATTGTTCCTATTTAACGTTTTCACAATTAATTCAATCCCAATTCCTATTTCGGCGTATTGTCAGTTTGTAGCGTATGAAATTCATTTTACATGAATCAAAATTTCATGATTTCATCAAAAACAAGGCCAAATTTTTTTTTTTTTTGACATGTTGGTTAAAACAATATAAAACCGTCAATTGTCAAAATTTTTACAACCCTGCCTGGTTGTGATATTTTTTTAAAGTGCTTAAAAATATTTTTTGAGTGCTTGAAAAGTGCTTATTTTTTGTTGAATAATTTGGCTACGCACCCTGATTTCAGTTATGAAATGCTGCTTAATTTATAAATATTTGTATATTTATTAAATAAAATAGGAGTGATGCACTTAACTACTTTGAATTATCAAATTTCACTGAGTTTATTGGTCCAACTATATATTATTGAGCACTTAATATTAAATGATGTAAGAAATAATGCACTGGACTATTTTAGGTTATCAAATGCCGCTAAATTTATTGGTCCAATTGGGGCATATGCAGCAACTTCCCAATGGTCTTTTGCTGCCTTCACTGTTACCCAAGAATGCAAGTGTATTTGTGCCTTTGGATCAAATTCATCAATATATGGTAAGCATGAACTTATTAACAGATATGATATTTTTAAAGCTGTTTATCTTGCTTCTCAATGTCTTTAGGAGTTCTTAGCAGAATTTGACATTTTCTGAACAAGTTATGTGTTTAAAATATATTTGTACTGTCTCAATTTTTAATACTAGTCTCACTTTTTTTTAGCTATTTGTGTTGATGGGACATTTCATAAATATGTTTACACAGAAACAGGAAGCTGTAATAGGAAATCATATGATGTGTTTTTAGATTTATATGATGAAGAGGAATTTTAAGCATAGAACGGACATTCACTCCAAACACTAGTTTGAATTATTCTGAATGATATTTGTTGTAGACATCATTCAAATTCAGTGCCTTGACATATTTTATTTAAAGAGTAAAATCAAAATTATGTATATTTTTGTTGTTGTGTAAATGGCATGTGACAAATTAAATTAAAAGCAAAGCTTAGCATGCATGTATTGATTCATGCTTGTGTAAAATGATTGGTTTAATAGTGAATGCAGTTTAATCTTCTATGTTGTGAGTAATTGTTTGTTATCATTACTGTGTGAAAAGTTAGGACAATTTTTCCGTGTGTTTATTGCGCGTCACATTACAATGTTTGAATACATAATGGTTTTCTAGGCCATTTTGTTATTAAAATTCATAAATGCTTAAATTTTTCATATGTAGAACGATTTTAAAATATATTAATTATTTTATTTTTGAGCATTTGTTAACTCTGTATTATAATTATAACCAAATATAAATTATTTCTTCTTAAAAATCTAATTAATAGCTGTTTTCATCTTATTGATCTCTGAATAATAAAGTTTTAAATATTAAAACTTTTTCTCTAAATACTAATATGTATTTTTGAAAATTCATTTCCTAGAAATGTAACTTCTAAAAATTTGCTACTTTTCGTTACAAATTTTGGACTTCTTTTATGTTGAAGTAAAAAAATCTAATTTTTTTGCTTTAATTCAGTTCAGTTTTGATATTTTAATTTTGTTGATTCAAGTGTAATAAAACTTTTACCTTTTCTTTTACACATATCATAGAAATTTAATATTTCTTATAATTCTTTTGTGTATTTTTTAACTATTTAAACTTTTTGCCAATTTTTTATTGAAAAATTCAGTTTTGAAACAATTGATTTATAAAAATATGTCTTCAAGTAATTGCATTAGTTGGCATGCAGGAATGTTGGTATTATCAGCATGTTTACGAAATTTTGCAAATAAGTGGAAAAATATTTATTATTATTTAATATCTTTAATTACAATTTTTATATGGTTCTGGTTGATGTTAAATATTCTGATATCTAGAGCTAAATACAAAAAAAAAAGAAAATCTTAATTATATCAGATCATATAAACTCAATTTTATCTAACAAATTTTTTTTAATTTCAACTTATCATTGTTTCTATCAATACCGTGAAAAGACAAAATGAGGCCATCAAAATTCCTTGATTTCTTTGCATGCTGATTAATGTTATGATACTGTGTCTAAATTGAAATTATCATATTAAAGTTAAATAATGCAGTAATTTTGAACTATATAGTGTGCATATCTGTTGAGCTATATGCACATTAGTGGATTCCTTCGAATATGACTTTACAAATATGCACATATCTCAATCGATTTTCATGAAATATGACTAAATGTGAAATCTGTAAAATGATTTTCTGATCTTAGTATATATTTGGGGCCATTTAATACTGATATATTTTCTGATGTCTGTAGAAAAATTAGATATATTATTTTTCCTATGCTACTTAAATTATATTCAGTAAGCCATTCCTAAGCTTATTAAGAGATGAATATTTAAATATAAAATTTTATTTATTTTGCAAAACTGTATAAAGTAAATGAGTACAATTCTTGTTTGGAAATATACTCCGCTTTTATCATCTAATGCGCTTCAAGCGATAAAATAGAACATTTGTAAAAAGGTATGGCGTGTAATTAATGACATTTCATTGTAAATTGCATTTGGAAAGAGATTTTACCTTTGTGTCTTACAGTACAATACTAAGCCAATGACTGTATGTGTTAAATATGTCCTGTGTGGATTTTTCTCTATATGTTTATTTATGGGAGTTGAAGCTTGTAAAGTTTAAGCCTGATTTTGTTTGCTAAAAAAGCTAATTTTTAATAGCCGATTTTGTTTGCTATAAGAGTTATAAATTTTATATATCTATGTTTCTAGATATATATTGGAATGATGTAAGTGTGAGAAATTTTTCCTATCTACAATCTTAGTGGGAAATATATTCCAAATCTCAGTTATATTTAATAGATTGTTGCTAATTTAATTTTAATAATTTAAAATTTCTTTATGAATTTTTACAGTTTGTAAAATAAAATGGGTTACTTTACCTGTTCTCTTATAGCAAGTTTTTCTCTTTTTTTTTAAAATTATAAAACAGTTACGATTTATTAAGCAGTTTCCTTTCATTAATAATTAATTTGAAGGTGCTAAATAATTTAGTACAGATACATTTATGTTCATGCTTTCAATTAAAAATCATAACATAACTGTGTATTCATAATATTTCAATATTTTTTCAGTTTTATCTTTTTAAATTCCAGAAATTGATTAAATCTATTTCTTTGCTGTGGGTCTAAATTTATTTATATGCATATTTATGAAATACAGTAGGGAACCGATTATGCGGAACGATCGGGACCATCGCTATTCCGGATAACTGATTTTTCCGGTTTTCTGAATCGCTACACAAAGCCGTTTTTTTTATCGTTAAACCCAACTAAAAAAATATATATATTTGGAAATTATCTTAAAAAGAAGAAAAAACGATGAAGTAATACACTAATGATTATTTCTAAACTGATGGTAAGGTAAACATCTTTCAAAAAAGAAAGAAAATTCCTAAAATCTTATGAAGAAAAAAACATCTTTTTAAAAAAAATCGCGGGAAAATTTATCGAATTTCGTTCCGGTTTTTTGGTTTTCTGATTTCCGGATAACGTGTTTTGTACTGTATTTCAATTTTTTTTTCAGTTTTATCTTTTTAAATTCCAGAAATTGATTAAATCTATTTCTTTGCTGTGGGTCTAAATTTATTTATATGCATATTTATGAAATATAAAGTCATGATAATATAAAATATTTAGACTCTTAGGTGCTGAGATGTTTGTGTTGAAGTATATTTTCTGTGATTGTTGGTATAATTTATTAGTGATACTTCATTTTGTGATATGTTTCTGCAACCAATAGCTCATTGTATAGTATGTGCATAAGATCACACAAAACTGCCTCACTACAGAATGTACATAGTGTAATTAAATTATTTAACTAATTAAAAGAGGTTGGTTGTAAACTCAAACGTGTGGCAGAGTTCCTTATTTTGTGGCAATAACAAAGGGAGATTTGTCTTGAAGAAAATTATAAGGCGTTTATTTTTGCAGGGTTGCCATTTTTAGGGAATTTTTCTCTGGAAAAATTTTAGACTAATTTGTGAGTAAAACTAGTCCCAAATATTTTTGTTTTGAAAGGAAGCATCAGGTTGTGTATGTAATTAAATTGCTTTTTTGATTGTGTGTGTTAGAATACAAACGCAGAATCTTACAAAAGAAAATATTTTAAATTAAAAAAAAACCTCTCTAATTGATAATTATTATTAATTCCTTAATTTAAATTTAATAACAGTGCAAGTTGGATTTGTTTGTAAAGACTTGTTAGTGAGATTTAATTAAATTATTGGACTAACTTTTGTCTCATTATAGTTGTAGTAACAATTATTGGAATAATTTAGCATATCACTTTTGTTAATAATTATATACTAAAGACCTAAAAAATAAATAGGACAATTGTTTTTATTTGTTATTGCTTTTATAGACAATTTCTTGTGAATAATTTGTTTTCTCATTGCAATTAATTCCTTTTCTTCTAAGCATTTCTCCAATAATCAATATAGTTAGCATTATCAACTCTGTTAAATAACATCTCTCCTTGTATCCTTCTCAAATTCTAGCTTTTTTTTCTTCATTTTTACGAATAAAATTTTATCTAAAAACTGTTCAGTTTTGTTTTAGTTCTTAGAATATTTGTGTGTAAGTTTAAGAATCATTTGTTAAATGTATAATTATATTTTAATTGCTTGAATTGCTAGTCTTTATTTATAGTGTAAAGATTTTTAAGTGGGAACAATGGCAACCCTGTGGCTGGAGTTTTCTCATTTTTTTGAGCTGGTTTTGTGTACCTTACTTAATGAACAATATTTGTAATTATTTTAAATGGTTATTACTATGTAAGTCAGTATGGTTCTAAGCACAAATGTTAGATTAAATCTGCCAAGAAAGTGTTTCATGTGTACTGTACAAGTTTATATATATATATTTTTAATAAAATACTTCATGTTACTTGTATTAATTTCTTTTTTTTATATGAAACTAGGATGTCGTTTTAATAACGTTACATATTGAGGGAGGTTGAATATGAGTCTTAGCAACCGTATAGAATTAGATGCATACTTTAAATAGATTAGACACTAATATCTAAACAATTGATTAAATTTTCAATTTCAATGGTAAAGAAGAAATCAAAAGCTTCAGAATTGTTGTTTCAAAAGCTAATTTTTATAAATAGATTTAGCATTTTTTAACTGATTTTCTTTTAAAGTGAAACAAACAGAATTTAGATCATAAAATGTTACTCGATTTCAAATACAGTGCCCGCCGTTTATTAAAATCACTTTCGTTTTATGCTCTTTTGATTTTATTAAGAGGCGATTCAACATTTGAAAAAAAAATCAAATTTTTTTGCATTCTAAATGCACACACTTTAAAAGCTGAAATAATGACAACATTAATGTTTTATTTTAACTAATTTAATTATTTTAATAAAGTAGAACCCTACATAAGATTAAATTTACAAAATTTTTGCAAATAACCGATCAATGGTTGCTTGAGTTGCAGTATTTGAAATTAACTTTTCAACATCATTTGAGAGTTTATAGAAGTTTTTATAGTTTTCGATATTTCCTCCTCTTTGTTATAAAGCTTGCCGCAATGCATTAAGTGTTTTTCTGACTTCCATTGAAGATGGCACTGGTGTGTTTATGTCATCTTCTGAGTCTGATTCCACCATTTCTTGATTGAAAATAACTTTGCAATTTTTAATGTCTGTAACAATTTCAGAATCAGATTTTTCTCATGATATTTGCAGGTTATCCTCAATAGCTATGGAACATGCGCACAGTTTTTTGAAATCTATTCATGTTCTCTGTTAAGATAGATAACAAATGAAACTTCTCTCCCTTCTATGGTTCATTCAATAAAAAGTAAGATAAGAATTCGACCCCCTGTTGAATGAGATAGGTTTCTCCAAACTTCATTCAAGTCAAGGAATTGACATTGATTTCTATGAACTCGCCGCTTACCACCCACATTTTTCCTTAACTCTTACACTATGAATATCGCAGAAAAATGCTAACCACACCAGTTTCACAGGCTTTTGAGTAACTGTTGCTTCTTCTAAAAAAATCCTTAAACTTCGAAAAAATAAAATTTTATAAATAAGAACAAAAGAAGCTGAAATATTGCACTTTTGATTTATTATGTAGTCAAAATTTTGATTTTAAAAAGCGGCGGCATTGATTTTATTAAAGGATGCTTTTAACATGTATTAATATTGTAACGATTCGGTTCTTGCCGATTTGATTTTATAAAGCGGCTGATTTTATTATCCAGTGATTTTATTAGCGGCGGGCACTATTGTGATTGTATATAATCACATTAATTTAATTGTGTTTATAAATTAAGTAACTCATGCTATTAAATGGTTTTTATTGAACAAAAATATTAAGCGATGTTTAAAAACATGCTTTGTAATTTAAAAACAAGTGTGCTTAAATTCTTAGTATATTTTTAGAAGAAAAATCAGTTCTAAAGCTTATGGATTTAGCCTTTGAAAATAAAAAAATTTAATTTTCCGGTGTCAAATTTTCATTCTATGTCATTAATAGTATAATGACGATGCAAGCATAACTATGCCAGAAAGTAGAATGTTTTTTTTTTTTTTTAATTTGTTAAAAATGAACAGTATTTGTACAGCTCACTTTTTATGTTTTGTCTTTTGCAATCTCTCGGTTGTCAAGCAAGAGGCAAAATCTTGCCATTTTCCAGTATTATGATTTAGGCAGAATAGTTGAACATTTTCAAGGAAAATATTTCAGAAATTTTGACTGATCTGAAACTAAATTTCCAATTAGATTCAGAAGTTTAGGTCCTTCTTATCTGAATTCTTCGGCTTGGTGGACACTCTTGGGGCCAAAAAAATGTTTGTGAGAATATTACACTAATAACGAAAGCTGAGGTCATAAATTGATTTTATAATAATTGCAACAATATAGAAATAATTAAATTATCTATGACTTGCTATTTACACTTTAAAAATTATGTTTACAGAACGAAATGAATAGATGATAGGTAGGTACTTTACGTCACACTAGAGCTGCACAATGGGCTTTTGGCGACGGTCTGGGAAACATCCATGAGGATTATCTCGAGATGAATAAATAAAGTTTGATTTATATTAATCTAGTAGAAAAGAAAGATTTGATAGAAGGCTCTAGTCCTAAATCACTTCCCCGGTCAATTCCAATCAATATAGTTGCACCCCCACCAATTACAAGATACTTCCTTAATGAAAAACTAGGCAATACCTACCTCTACGTTTCTATCATGGTGCGTAGCGTTTTTAAAAAGTACTTCTTTTCCTTTTTAAAAAGCCCTTAGAGGTGTTTTTAAAAAGTGCTTGATTTTTTTTCTTTTCGAAAATGAGATTTTCTTTACCCTGTCGATTTTCGGCACGCAATATGCATAGGCGTGCTTTTCACATAGTTCTATTCAACATTTTCACGATTCATTAAATTTTTTTTTCGGCCTTCCGTCGGTCCATAGCATATGAAAGAGGCAATAATTATTTACAGGTTTGATGAAATACTTGCGAGTCCGCATGTGCGTCTACTGAGCAGAGTTCGGTAAGATTCTAGCACTCTCATGAGTAACTCTGCTGCATTTTGATAGATATGCTCAATTACTTCATTTCCACCCTCATTTTTCGAATCGAAAATTCTTTCGATCATTTTATGGTGGCTAACATAATTATGAAAAGAGGTCTTTGTCAGAAACTAGTTATTTATCATGATCATGTAAAGTCTTTGAAAATTATTTTACATTTTCTTAATGCATATAGTGCTTAAAAATATTTGAATGCTTATTTTTTGTTGAAAGATATGGCTATGCACCCTGTCTATGGAGTTGTATTCACAATTGATCATTTGTCAAGAGATTTCTGTTAACTTTTATTAACCCAACACTGAGTTAAATAGAGGGATAAATTGTTGAGAAAAGAATTTTCCATGGGGGAAGGGGAATTGAGAGCATTTAATGCATCATTTCAACTTATGAGGATCTCAACTTGTGCTTTCCAGATGAAAATATTTGTAAGAGTGTCCGTAACATAAAGTTTCACTGTAGATTGCTAGTATATTCAGCTGTGGAATGCTAAATCAGGAGAGTAAGCTACTCAGAATTTTGAAAGCTTTTCATAAAATCTTTTTTGTACAAATTACATTTTTTCACTATCATATAGTAAAATTTTTTGCCCAAATTAAAATTCTTCACAATCAAATAGTAAAAATCTTTTTCCCCATATCCTTTAAATGTACAAGAAATCCTTTTCTGATGTGGTTCATAGACTTTGTACAATTAAATAAAAAAACTGAAATTCTAATAGGTTTTCAATTAAAATCTTATACATAAGTGAATATCTTAAAGCGTCGGAGCGCTTTTAGTACATTAGCATGTATTATTTATACTGAACATAATAGTATTAAGATATCAAGTTAAGCATTTACCATTTATGTGGGAAATGTATATATTGTATATTTTAAAAAATAACGATACATTTATTATTTTATCTACAAAATCTGATCCCATTTGTTTTTAAGTAGAGCATTATGAATCCTTCTTGGAGGGAGAAATGAAATTTAATGAACACTGTACTTTACGACTCTTTTTTATTAATGTATATTGGAAACTAGAATTTTGTGAAAATATTCATTAATTTTTATACTTTTCCCATTCATTAAGATTGAAAATAAATAATAGGAGTTTTATTAACTACAGACAGAAATTTTTTTTTTTAAAGATTTTATTTTCACAAATATTTATTTTACATTGGCACAAAAGCTGCACAACTTCAAATAGCTAAAAGAATGTTTTTGTATATATGTAAACATTCAACAATTTTTAAGCAGTACCACCTTTATTAAAAAGACATTAAAATTTTAGTATTCCAACGAACAATCAACATATACACAACAAATCTATTACAAACATACTCGTGATTTTTTTCGTCAAGAAAGTAAAACTGATTGTCAATTACTATTCCTAATTGCAATAACGGACTGTGCTAGAATTACAGACGTCATGACAAAATATATACTTTTATCTTCACCAAATATACATCTGACTTTAATAAATATGTTTCCTCTTAACAAAGTTTTCAACTCCAATAAATTTTTTTTATCATTATAACAAAATAAGTACTTGCAGCTCAAACTTTTCAGATCATATGTTTTTAAAAATAAAATTTAAGAAAATGACTAGAAAGAAGTGTAATTGCACACTTGATGGCAGGTTTTCAGATTATATTTTGCAGGAAGAAAAAAATTGCATAATTCCCAAGATTTAGAAGCTAGTGCATTAAACTAAATAATTATATTTAAAACAGTATGCTTTTTTTCTTAGCTGCAACTAAGCTTAACCAATTTGTTTTCACAAAATACACATATATAAAAGATCTATTTATAAGCATTATGTCTTTAAATGCATTTATTTCAAAAATATTTAATTTTGTATTAAGTACAATTTCATTTTTTTAAAATTTTTTTTTGGATTTTTTAAATTTATACAAAATAGGAATTAATAGCCTCATGTTCAGCCACTTTTACTCAAATCAATTTATATCACATGATTTGGGTTATGAATATTGACAAGAAAGTAATAAAAACAATACATTTCTGAATATTTTTGGTTATAAATTTCTATGCAGTTTATAGCATAATAGAAAGCTAAAATTCATTGAGCAAAAATAAATAAACATAATGAACTGTCATTAATATTTTAAATTAAACCTATATGAGTTATCACATTAAATATAAATTTGAGATCATTGAATACTGAGTTTAAAGAACAAAAGTATTTGATAAGAGATTATATTATATGGTGTATTTAGATTAAAAACAAATGCATAATTAACACGAAGTCTTCAAATTTAAAATACAACAGTGTAACAAAACGAAAAGCGTTTAGCTCATTTTTTTCTTATTACAAAGATAAATTATCAATTTAAAAACGTTAATGGAAAAAAGTAAACTCTACTGGCTCCAAAATAAAAATTGCAAATTAATTAATCATGTTCACTAAATTAACAGGTTAGCTAAATAGAAATATTAAAATTTTTGTTGAAAAGTTTATAATTTTTTTTAAAAATTTAAAACGTAAAATAAAAATTTTTGACGTTAAAAAATGCAATGTAAAAAAAAAATCAATTATTCTTGTTAATCAAATATTTTCATTGAGTATATAAGATAGGAACTTTAAATTTTTTAGGTTTTAAATGAGAAATTAATTTTCCTTAAAACCGTTACCAAAATAATTCTTGTAGGTTTGAAAAAATACACATTAAATATTAAAGTCACATTTATAAATTAAGCTCATTCTAGTGTAAACTCTATGTAAACGACTAAAGAAATGTGGGATTTCTAAATACACTTTGAAAAGTACTCAAGATAGCACTAATTTAAATACATGAGCATTTTGGAAAAAATATATATATCTTTCATATTACAGGCAAATGTGGTTTGTTTAGAAAGAGCATGACAAAACATATTTTTGAAGCTTAATTAGATATATTTAACTTAAAAAAAGCTAAGCTAAAATATTTATGTAATCAACTTAATGTAATTTTTCTAAATTGAATTTTATGCTACAAGTTTTCAATATGAATCTTAACATTAAAGCATATTTTATTCATCAAATATTTTGAAAAAAGTTATAGGATAAATAGGTGTTTGACATATGACCAATTTGAAAAAAAAAATAAAAATAAAAAAAAAGACAAGAAGAAGTATGGTTTGATGTATTCTGCTCAAGAAATTAGACAATTTAGTCATAGGCAATTTCAAAATTAGTTAAAGTTTATCAATAGATGGCGCTCTAGCACAAATTGTTGACAACACAATCTATAAAATATCTTTTTCACAATAACCATTCTTAGCAGCAACAATGTGGTGCAATTTGCGGGCAACATTGGCCGACCACACAAATATTTCAATTGGAACGATCTGACACGTAGCAGAAAACTGTTTTTATAGTTTTCTCCGTCAACAGCACCATTTTAAAATTTTTAAACCTCTTAAGAATGAACCAGTTTCTTGATTCTAATTCTAGTTTTCGAAGTCTTTTGAGCAGAATGCAACAAACCCAATATTTCTACTCCTTTCCTTAAATTTTAATTAGTTATTTTTAATAATAGGTCATTTTTAAAACACCAGGCATAATAATAAAAAAAAGCATAAATCAAATGGCATAATTTTTTCTTTTAAAGTAGACATTGTGTAAAATTTTGCTAACTTGGTCCCATACAACACAAAAATAAGAGTGCAAAGAAACAGAAAAAATGCTATACTTATTTTGCAGATAGATTTTAAAAGTTTGAATAATATAGGAACACTACTACACACCTTAACATAGATTAAAACACTACAAATTGAAAAAACGAACACAAAATATAAATGACATAACTTTTTTAACAGTAAAAAAAAAAAATAATAATAAATGCTTAACTCAACAAATGTGAGAAATTTTTCTTATAAATTGAAACTGACTTTGTAAACATTCAAGCCAAAATTAATAGCTTCAGTAAAAAAAAAAAAAAAAATACTGCCCTGCCAAGTAGCACTTTTTCAATGATATGGTTTCCGACAAGAGACCAGGTTATTCTTTTTTAGGTTTAGGAATAGCAGAAGGAATAACTTTAGAAACAACCTTCTGAACAACTGCTGTTCCTCCAACTGCAGACACAACACCAGTTCCAACAGAGTAAGTTGTTGAAGCAGCCCATTTTACACTTCCTACTCCAATTCCCACAGCACCAGAACCTATATTGTAAAGACCTGACGCTGTTCTCCACATTAAGCCTGCTTCTTGGACTTGCTTTTTAGAAGCTAAAATTATCAATATATTTCATTTTATTTCACAAAAAAAAAAGTTTAATGTTTTACAAGGATTATTTAGAAAGACAATAATTGTCATAAATAAAATAACTTCTACTACAGATTTCAGTCATTCTTTTTTTTACAGGAAAATAGATAATATACTAATTAATCGATTATAACATGCATGGTTTGCTGAAGAGCAAGGACCCAGTCAGGCCTGGATTACCCATTAGGCCTGGCCTGGGGCCCCCAATGATTAGGAGCCCCCTTAATATGGATTTTTCGAAATTTTTTTTAAAAAAATTAAGAAAAACAATGATTTTTTACATTTTTTCAAAATGCTATGATTATTTTTTAGTTCTAATTTAGTAAAATTTCATTTATTATTATTTATTTTAATTTTAAATATGCTTTCTTAAATGAAAAGGTATCGAAATACTTTTATATTTGAATAAATAAAAAATATATGAGAAATTTTTTTTATCTAAGGGCCCCAAAAATTTGAATGGCCTAGGGCCCCGTGTATGCTTAATCCGGTCCTGGACCCAGTGCCGAAAAATTTTCAACATTCCGCTCCAGATAGTAAGCTAAACCATTTAGAAAAAGTATTTTAGTATGTACTTAAATAATTTAGTGTGAATTCCAAGTATTTTAGTATGTACTTAAGATAACACCATACTTTTTTTTAAATTTTCTTTCTCCTCTATAACTATTTTAAAATTTAAAAGAAAGAAAAAGTGATCCCAACCAAATTTAGAGTAAGCCATAAATTTTCAATTGTAGAAAAAAAAATTTAAAAATATCAAACTTATTTCGAAATTACTGGAAGAGAACTTCTCCATTGCATAATCACAAATTATCTTCAATTTATTTACATTTTGATATTTTAAAAATTTCTTTTCAGTATTTGAACTTCATGGCTTACTCTAAGTTTACCTGAACTTACTTTTTCTGTCCTTTAAATTAGTTATAAAGGTGAGAGAGAACTTGCGACGAAAACCGTGCTTTTGAGTTTCAGATTTCAATTTGAAATTTTTATAATAAAAGGATCATAAAAAAAAAAAATACTAAGATGATCATCAGCTCACAGAGAAAATACTAATTTAATTCAAAATTGAGTTATTTGTTCTATCTTATGAAAAGAATTGAATCTAATAAACCCTCCATCACATTTGATCTTAAAATGATCATATTTGATCTATAAATGCATTTTAATGTAATGTTAAGGATAGTTTTTCTACAGCAACTTAGCTATCAGGTCATGGCATTACAGGTCTCTTTAATTACTGTAGCACAGTATGAAATTACTAGAGCTCTGCAGCTTTAGAAAATTCAGATTCTTAATGAAAACACAGCTCCAGAGTGCCTCATCTCCATGTCGCTGATAAAGTGCTTGATGTTATTATTTTTTTTTTAAATAATGAAAGTTCTAGTTTATTTAAGCAATTTTATAAGAAACTTTTTCTCATTAGAATTCATTTATTTAAAATTAATGTGACAAATTCAATTAAAGAAAAGTTATATAATTTTTATTTTAAAAACAATTTATTGTTACATAATTACATGTTACTATATTTTTTAAAGAGTAGAAATTTTCTTTTATAAATATGAATAAAAATATTATTTACTATTTCACACCTGGCATAAATATATTACAGACATACATTTTTACTAGAAATTTTTTAAATAAACTACTAATTAGTTAGTATGCATCAGATGAAGGATGCATTTATTGCAATTGCCGGTCTGTAAAGAAAAAATAAGCTAAAAGCCTCTGAATTTGAAAATTTAATACTCAATATACATGTAATTGAGAACAATATTTGTAATGAAGTTTTTATAATACTATTAATAAAAATTTACAATAAAATATTTACTTTTAAAAATGCATTTTATTTAAGGAAAAAAAAAATGAATATTTAAGTTTTATGACTCAGAATAACTTTTAAAAAGATCGAAACATCAAGACTTTGCCCTTTTCCTCCCAAAACTACAAAGATATATTTTATTAAAAAATTAGAAGACCTACTGTATACTTTATTACACATACACAATGTTCAACATAGAAGACAAGAAGTTCAGCCTCAATGGCTCGTAGTATAACTTTTTTATATGCCAATGTGATTAAACTAATGGCAAGTCATTGACAGTGCATATCAAGAACATGCAATTTTTTTGATTTTTTATTTCAATAATAAATGTTTTTAAATATACCATATCAATTATGAAATATTATAAACTAAACATATTATTAGCATCTCATAAAGAAGAATTGAAATATCCTAATTGTTTTTAATAAGTAAATATCTAAGGCATAAAATATAAAACTTGCTTATAAGAATTTACTTATTAAGTAAACTACATCTTTCATTTGAGATGATCCTGTATGCTTAGTTTCACACATGAAACTGTGAATAATATAACGTAGGAGGCTAATTGAATAATTCAACTCATAGCAAACAATGGTTGTCATTCTGCAATGTTTCAGGGTAATTGTCTCCAGCATTTTCTAATCAAACTGATCTTTTTAGACTTATTACATTGAACCCTCGCATCTTCAAGTTTAATAATAAAAACATCATCCATAACTCTGAAATATTTCAGATAGTCAATGAGAAGCCCAAATTAATGAAAGCTTCCGTAGTAAATAGTCTTATTATGGGTTTACTACAATAAGCCTAAGAAAATTCAGTCTGATTAATTCATAATATAATACTTTATCAGAATAAAAACATATAAGGTAGTAGCAATCTGTCTAAAAAATGTCGGGTAGATTATAATATACTGATGACTTTTCCAGTTATCTTAACTGATTGCAAACTGCCTGTGACATTTACGAACAGCCAAATTTCTTAACTTGCCTATAATTTATACAGTAAACTCAACCATTATTTTATTCCAGTAGTTAGCAGGAGAAAACAAGTCATCTTACAGTATTTGAGTTAACCATTAGATATTCCACAACCAAATTTTGGTACATTTTTTAATGTGTTCTACATTCTTTTTGATACATTATTTTAAGAAAAAATTAACAAATAGTTATAATAAAAATAAAATATCTAGAGAAAAGATAATTTAGTTACTGGTCAAACAGTATGAAATATTCCAAACTTATTAGTGAACTGATTTTTTTAGATTCTTCAACTAAAATAATTAAATAATAACAATAATAATAATAAAAAAACTGTAATAAAAAATATTTCATTAAGTCATTTATTTTGTATAGATTTTCTCTTCAGCTCTCAATTCATTTTTAGTTGTTCAGAATTTTTGTTATATACTCATTTTTAATTAAATAATAAGAGAGAAACCATTTTTTTGTTACAGAAAAGCAATCAGCAAACATCTGGGACTAACACACAGAGGGATAAAGAGAATAAAAAATTATTTTTAAAAATTAGATTCATACCATCTTCAGATGGAGATGGTTTGTTTTCATCTTTAACATCCCCATTATTTTCATCCATGTTTTGTCCCTAGAAAGATACATCTCATGCAATTAGGCAATACATTATAGTTAGATTTTATTCAATTTGTAATTCCAATAAAAAATAGACATAGAGTAAGCAATATCTAGCATCTGGTCACTTCAACAACTAAATATTTAGCATTTTTTAAAAATACTTTCCAATTTTTTCTTTTAAAAATACTGAATTTTTGAAGAATGGTCATAGAGTATAGACAAATATAGTAAAAATAGCAATTGTCAAAATAAATAATAAAACTCATACTTTAATGAAAGGAAAAAACTAAGTTTTATTTTAAAAAGAAATTTTTAACAAATGGTTGGTTAAATCATTGTTTTGTTTCTGGTTTAATATCAAAGTTTTAAAAAAATTTCCTGGTGATATTTGGTATTAAAACTGAGAGGCACCAAAGAGATTCTAAACTTGCAAAAGTTATAAGAAACTATATGCAGAAATTTGAAAAGGAATGGTTATCTTCGAATTCATAAGTAGACATTTTTCGAAATGTGTTAATGCCTCTAAATTACAGACATTCATGAATACCTAAAAGATAAAGTTTAAAGAACTTCTTACAAATAGAAAAACATCTTTATAATTTTTTTTAAAATACTAAATAAAAATTTATAAATAAAAAAACATTTAACTATGAATTGATTCTTTTTGGAAAATAAAAAAGAAATACTTTAATTTAAAACGCTGCCATTATTTCTTAATTGTTGAAACAAACTAAAATAACATACAGAAAAGAAGAAAAAAACATATTGACCATAAAATTTAGTATTCTAGATAAAAAAAAAAAAGATAATACAATAAACCTTAACTATATCGTAAATAAAATTAATATTTATAGACTGTGCAATGGAAATTTACTGAGATGAGAAAAGCATAAAAGTATTCCCAAGAACTAGCTAATATTCTATTATAACTTTTTTATAGGGAAAAAAATCAATAAATCATCTATTTTGTAAAACATGTAATTTGTATTATAATAAAGTTGTCTTTTGCAAAAAAATGAATTTTTACCAAAGGTATTTTAGTGATTTAGTCTTATTTATTTTAGTAATTTAGTCTTATCAGCTTATTGGTATAGATTTATAGCAAACATAATATAAAATTTTGCTTTTCTTAAGTCTCAAATTTGCAAGAATAAAAAACAACAAAGAACTGATAGTTTGGTCAAATGATGTAGTTGAATAAGCATTATAACGAGATTTAATAAATGAAAAAAATACTTTATAACAAAATTCTAGTTTATTGAGAAAATAAGTCAACATTTGTTTGCAATATTTTCATTGAATTGCATTTAATAAAAACAGATAGCTCAGAAGAATGCTACTACGATGGAAGGTTTTATAGGAACTCATTCAATAGCAAAACGTATGCATACTCACTTTTTTTAAACAAGCAGTAATGGGTTGCAAAACTTTTGCCATCGACAAGGATTTAAGAACTAAAGCTAAAGGTTTTACTGAAATAAAACTCAACTAAACGGCTGTCAAAATTGAAGTTGACACTGACACGTTTATGATATTTGATTAAAAGACGCACAGCATAAAATGTACAAAGTACGAACATGAGGTTTTTTTTCCTTTTTATTATAATGAATTACATACGTGGAAACCGTATTGTTGCTAATGTAAACAACAGTATCACTGGTGAAAAAACGCGCCAAATAAATAGTAAAAATTGCAAAAATAATTGTATCTATAAGTTCGAATTTGGTACTAGTATAAATATAAATGTGTTTTTAAAATGCGTCAGTAATATTATCAGTCATTAAATGTTGCAAAAGTATAAAATTACAATTCAATTTTAAAAATAAAATAAAAAAGATATTTGTTCTT
This sequence comes from Parasteatoda tepidariorum, assembly GCF_043381705.1. Taxonomy (NCBI): domain Eukaryota; kingdom Metazoa; phylum Arthropoda; class Arachnida; order Araneae; family Theridiidae; genus Parasteatoda; species Parasteatoda tepidariorum. The sequence continues at coordinate 42,012,503 of NC_092209.1, read as the reverse complement.
GCCAATTTAAGCAATCACGTTGCCAGATCATGTGGATAAGACTTTTACTTTTATATGGCAACCCCCTAAAAAACGAAAACAAGAACTAAAAAAAGTACACTTAAAATACTCGCAAAAATAAGAAGGTTGGTGGCAGAATTGCTCTTTTGCAATAGATATTTAAAATAAAATATTGCTACTATAAATATTTTGCTTTTTGAGAGCACCTTGTCTTATATTCTGGAGCTTTTTGACTCACGAAGATTGCGCATACATTGAGTTTTTGAGTCGCGTGTGAATCAATAGGAATTATATTAATTGCATAAAATAAATAAGAATGATAAGAAAAATAATATTAATCGCATATAAAGAAACTATATATTAATCATTAGCAAATGTCAATAATAGTTTTAGATAGAAAAGTGTTAGTTTCTGTTTACATAAGTCGTTCACAAAATATATCTGGCAACGAATCAGCTGTGTTGGTAAAATTTGTGATTGCATGTTGACGTCATTTATTTTTAGCCTTTAGAAATATAACAAAATGAAAATTTGCTTTTTTTTCTGACTTTAGATATGCTTTAAAAAACTTACATTTAGATCGTCATCTTAAATCAAGAATTTAGTGAATGTATTTATGCGTTAAGCTAAATTATTAAAAATGGACATCGACAGAGATCTTGATGCTGGTCTATTGCAGCAATTCAGCTGCTTGGGAACAACAGATAGAGAAGTCCTCATTTCGCAGCTTCAAAAACTTTTAGGAGATCAATTGAATCCTGCTGGATGTGCTTTCTTTCTGGACATGAATAATTGGTTTGTTTCAATGAATGCATCTTTTAACAAATTAAATTCGCATAATTTTGTTTTCTTTTTTTGCGTAAAATTAAAAATTAATTTGTTTTGTGAATAGATTAAATTTTGCCTAAATAGTTTTTTAAAAATACATTTATTTTTGCATTATAATTACTCTATTTTTTCATATTTTTTAATTTTTGAATTATGTTTCTTCTTTTCTTTTATGAATGAGTTGTTCTGCGTACCACTCAAACGATAGTCTAATACCTTATTTTAAATATTTTTTGTCTTATATAAATATTTAATTGATATTTCGAGAAAAATTAGCAATTGAGTGCCCCTCCTATTTTGCCGATATTTTTTTCATGTACATACAGAAAAATGGACTACTAAGTTAAAATTTTTTATTAAGATATCAATATAAATAATTGGAAAATGAAAGATTTTGTACTCAGTAAAAGCTCTAAGGTGCAGTGCTCAATATAAGTGGCACTCGATTCTATACTCTAATAGAAATCTCTTCCATTTTGATTATTTCTAGCAATATTTAATTCTTGCCAAGGTGAAAATAGTGCCCTTTTTGAAAGCCATAATTTCTTGTTATAGTAACAATTAGTTGAATACCTGTTCTTAGTTCGATAAGAAAATAAAATAGAATCAATCAACACTACCAAATCATGTAATCTGAATGATGAATAATAAAGTTAAAATAATTCCAATGTTTTTTATTTATTATTTATTACTCTTCATGAGGCTTTACATTATTAGATTAAATGAAACTCTTATTTAGTAGTTCATGCCATTAGAAAATAGGGAAAATTACAGAGAAGTGGAGTTTTCTAATAATAAGAGATTGACACTTGACAGAGAAATTATAGAAAAATGGAACATTTTGTGTATTGTTAAGTCAGCAAAGTGCAGTGCACAATGTAAGGGGTACTCTACATTCTAATTAAAAAAAAATTTCCATGATTTTTAGCAATATTTAATTGTTGCTGAGAAAATTTTTTATCTTTTTTAAAAATCATGTTTTCTTGTTATATTATCAACTATAACAAGAAAACCGTATACTCGACTGTTCTTTGAACCATATTTTTAACAGATTTTGAACTTTTATCACCACTGTTAAAATTTTAGGTTTTAAAGCTGAATTCACTTGCTCTACTCATTAGCAAATATTTTTTGAACTTATTGTTATATTTTATGATATAACTACTTATGCTTAATTAAAAGAAAAGGAATAATAATTCTTGTGTTTACATTAAGAACTGCATCAATTCGTAATAGCTTATTTAATTAAATATAAACATATGCTTTTGCTTACATTAAGATCTTTATTTTATATGTTAACTTATTTAATTAAATATTTACATTTTATGAAACTTTGTTCTGAAAACTTTAAACATAAATATTGTAACAAAAATATTTCAGAATAAAAACACCATATTCATAATAATTGCTGGACTCATTTTTACTAAAATTGGCTAACTTCTGTGGATATTTCATTAACTCACTCAATTAATGGGGCAAACATTTAAAATAGGAGACAAATTCTGTAGCACAGAGTTAGTGAAACATGTTAACAGCCAGGGTTGGCAAGATTTTGCCGCAGGTGGAAAAAACCATGGTAAATACCGGTAAAAACCGTCCTGGCAAAAACCTATATTTTCCAAGATGAGAGGACAAAAACACATTTTTGATACAAAATTATTCCTAAAATTGAAATATATACTATGAATATAAATAATTACAAAAAAATTAACAAAACTATTATTCCATAATTAAATGATAATGTATCATTTTAGTAGTTTAAAACATTATTGATTGGAAAATTTGTGATTATTCTCTTTTTTCCAGTGAAATGAACTTATTTTAAATTAATACAAATATAATTTAAAGCATAAAATATCTATCAACATGTGTAGTTAATTATTGTACAAATAATAATTTTTTATAATAAATAATAGTATTATACAAATAATAATATTTATTTGTAAAAAAACATTTATTTTAGGATTCTAAAATGAAAAGAGATCAAAAACTTTCAATCTTTTAAAAATTATTACCCTTAGGTATATTTATTAATATGTTAAAAATAATTTTTCATGTAATGTGTCAAAATTATTATTCCTTACGATTGATTTAAATTTGTTTCAAGTATTTTGTAATAATATTTAATCAGCAATTTAGATAATTTGGTTTTTGCCGGTTTTTACCAGTTTTTGCCGGTTTTTGCCACTGTCCTGGCAAAAACCCCTTTTTGCTGGCAAAAACTCCAACCCTGTTAACAGCTATTCAAACTTTTTCCCTCTACATGAAGAATTGAGATTTTTCTTTTTTTTACTGGTAATGTCTTCCTTCATTTTTTATGTAAACAAAAGATTCAGAGCTAAATAAATTTTTTAATAAAAATCTTTCATTTCTAATGTAAATTATCATAAACTAGAATTGTGCTTACTACTCTATTGTATGTTATAATTTTTTTAATTGAAATAGCATTCATTGAAATGCATAGGTGAACTGAGAATCTGACTAGGGAAATTAATATGTGGTCAAACTAGATTCTTTAAGAATAAAGATTTGAAAATAGTGAATGGGATATTATTAAATACACTTTATTTAATAATACCTACTATTTGGGGGATATTTCAATCTTGGTATCTGTCCAGAAGTCAGGGTTATGATTTTACCCAATCGATTTTTCAATTGTTTATATTTTATAATAAGTTAAAATACAGCTACTAGCATAGAAATATTTAAATTTCCATTACTTCTATATTCTGTGCTTTGAAATTTTTAATTAATCTTGTTAAAAACACTAATTGGAAATTGCAAAAAATTTTCACAAAATTTGAGATATTAATTCACAAAATAATTTAAACTAATTTTATAACAAGATATAATGTTTAGAGTTTCAATTCAATAAGATGTTGAAGTATTTTTTGAATAATATTTCCTCTACAATGATATTTTTAAAATAGGACACCTCATACCTACTAATTGGGGAAATACTTGTTTTTGGATTCTTGTTCTAATGGATTCTTGTTTTTGGATTCTTATTCTGATTTTTTGATGTTGAAATTCTAGAGATTATTCTAGAAGCCCTGTTTCAGTGTATGTAACATAGGACGCAATAACATAGTTGGAAAAGTATTGTAATGCAACATTGCATATATATTTCATGTTAAAAATTAATGTCTTTCATTTGAATTAAAATAAATAATTTATTTCTTCAATTGAACATTTAGTAGTTTTTCATAATTCTACTATAATTAAAATTCTACAAATAATTAGACTCTACTACTAACTTTAAAATAATTAGTTCTAATTTATCAACATTAATGACATTTGTAATAAAATGTGGTTAAAGTTATGGTTATTAATGGCTTGATTATTAATTAAATTAATGGTATATGGGTGATTCTCAGGAAATAGGACAATTCACTGTCCCTTGCTCCAAGATCTTATAATACTATAAGAACTTTTTTTTAAAAAAAATTAATAAATAGCATTGCTGTTAGCATTTTAAAATGACTTTGCGCTAGCATTGACTGTTTTGTATAGTTAAAAAATTTAATTGAACTTCAAAATTTTATGTTTCTGGCATGTCACAAACAATGTTTCCAATAATAACTAGCTTCAAAACTTCCCATAAATTTTTCAGTATCTAATTATTTTTTTTTTCTTAACCAGTGTAAGCATTTCAAAAATATACGCAGAGGGTATTATTTACAAAAACATCGTTTAAAAAAAAAAATTCTGTCAAGAATTTGTTTGTCACAAGAAAATCTCATTTTCGTGGCTACTTTTTTTTAGTGGTTTATAACCAATATAGATAGGGCCAGAAATCAATATCTTATGTTAATAGATTGATTAGATACTGTCCTATATGAACATGTCTTGTTGCATGAATAAAAAACCAATTTTCTGGTTCAAAATCTATTTCAAAAATTTTTTCAAGGTGAGTAGGTTTTTGGGTTGTCATTTTCCTGACTTCTCGAAATCATTAATAACATAAACTACATAGATTTATCTGAGTTATTTTAAGTAATTTTGTTGTTTTCTGCAGAATATCTAGGTCGCCATAGGCCAAAATAAAATGGTGAATTTGTCATTTTCCTGGCTTATGAATGCCAGGACATTGAAGTGTTACCAGAATTTTTTTTTAACTACTAATACTGTAAGGAGGGAAAGCAAATATTAACATAATACCAAGTTTATGTATGATTGTAATATGTTTGGATGTAATCAAAGTTATTTATTTAATGATTGATTATTATACACAATTTTATTCTTTTCATATCAGCTACAAAAAAAATTTTGATTCTTTCTACTGTGGATAAAAAGAATTAAGCAATTTAGGGTCTATCTAACATAAAGGCTTAAGTTGAGTTACTTACTATTTACTTAAAATGACTGTTTTTTAAACTTCTGTATGTCATTTTCCTGGCATTCAAGATATGGTGAATTTCTATTTTATTTTTTTTCTCAAGCAAATGTCAGTAAACTACACTGCTGTCTGTAAGATATTAATAAGTGTATCTAAAGAAGTAATACAAAAAAATAATTTAGATTATTTTGAAGACTTTAAATTTGAAATTTTTTTTTGGCCCGAATTGTCATGTTTAAAAAGAATCACCCATATATTAATGCAGTAAGATTTATCTAAGACTTTAAAGAATAAAAAAATGGTGAAAAACTAATCATTTTTTTGATGAATCAAATCTTGAAATGATGAAAAACTTATTGTCAGAAAAAAAATCCTAATTAAACCTTGAAAAAAACAATGAAACTCAGTGGGTTGGGTTTCTTCTGAAAAAACCTATTTTTTTTGCAACCATGTTTGCAATTTTTATTACCATGTTCATTTTTTTTTAAACAAAAGTTTCATGCACTAAAAAATAGGGATCCATTCTCAAGATTTGCCAGACGTGAATGAGAAAAACAAAAGTAACCTGAAAAAATCTGTATCTAAAGAAAAATGGAAAATAAAAGTGAAAAACAAATGTAGAAAAACTGTGTTTAGCTTGCAATGAAACCGAGAATGAATATGTTGTCAATCCAACCTTGGTTAACAACATATTCATTCTCGGTTTCATCGGACAAAACAAACACGCTTTAAAATTTTGACTAACTAAAGGAACATAGTGGATGAGTCCACTATCAAGAGTGTGGTAAATCATCTATTGCTGTTGTGCATTTTTGGAATCTTAAGGGATAAATTTAATACATTGTCGACTTCAGTTGCATCAGATAAACCAGGCATTTAAAATTTTGACTAAGAGAATATAATAGATACATCCATTATTAAAATTGCAGTAAATCATCTATTGCTTAGCAATGGATTTCTCAGAACTTTGTGATCGACAAATATTTCTTGTCGACCACATAGTCGTTTAAGATTATCTTAAAGTTCGCTTCCTGCTACAGCGATATTATTTTACTATTTTTGGGGGATAATGCCAAATATATATAGCTTTCTAGCATCCAAATTTATTTGCCTAATTTTTTCGAAATTTCGTCTACCCCTATATTTAGAGGATTAGGAATCCAAATATGTAAAAATAATCTATGAATATTCAGAGAAAGTACATTTTTGTGTCTGATTTTGTAACTTGATTAATAGTTAGTACTAATTAATTAGCATATTGGAGGTCACTCCCTTGAACCATTAGAATTGACATTTAATATGTAAAAATCGGATCATTAAAACTAAAGTTATTATGAGTGATATCTTTTTTAGTTTTGCGTACTGTACATGGAGAAAAAGAATTGAAAATTTTATAATAAAATATATGTCATGAATTCAAGGACTTGAGAATAAAATAATATCTGTCTAGAAAAGTTAAAAAAAAAATTCTGAGTTAAAGAACTGATGGTTTTGATTTTTCGTTATAGTTTATTGAAGAATCATTCACTAATAAATTTTTGCAGTGTTTTTTTTTTTTCTTCTTTTTTTTCAACTAAGTTGAGGTTTCTATGTCCAGTTTTGCTGCCTAAGTCCTTCATATTTACATTGCTTAAAAATAGTTTTAACTTCATGCAGTGTTAGATGAAAGATTATCTTGTTAGATGAAAATTTGCTAACTAATAACATTCTAGTGTAAAATAATTTTAACATTTGTTGAAGCAGGGCGACCTTTTGATCTACTTGTATTAAAATATATCAGTTCTCTCGTTGAAAGTTTAAAAAAGTGTTTGTAAATTTTTTTTTTAATTCCAGGTTTCTTCTTATGTCTGTCTTGTGTCGCTCAGCAATAATAATAATTTTAAAAAAATTCTGAATGTTTATTTTATTTTATAATTTATTACTCTGAATTTGATATTTTTCACTCTATGAGACGTCATTTCAATAAAAATATATAGTTAAAAAATTTCCTGGACCAAAATTAGGCTTCGTATAATTGTTTCTCAAGTAATTTTATTTCACTTGTTTTACTTGTTCTTTAATTTATGCCTGATGTAAACCAAAATTCATGATTTTTTTTGATTTATAAAATTTTTATTTTTATTTTATTTAAATTGGATGTTTTTGATTTTTATTCAAATGCACTGTAAGAACTTTGATTTATGATTAAAAAAACTTTATAAATGTTTAATCAAAATTAAATTAATATTAAAACTATATTAGACAATATTTAAGAAGCTGTAGCTACCTATAAAATTTTTTTATTATAATGCATAACTTTGAATGCATAGCAACCATTTTGAAGCAAATGCATAATTGAAATTTAAAGACTAGATGAAATAGAGAGTGTAAAGAATACTTTAACTATTAAAACAAAGTTTCAATTAGCAATTCATAATTTTAATTTAAAATTGTGAATTCTTTTTTTTTTTCTCTTTAAAATGACAAAATAAATGTAACAGATTTTGTTTCAAAAAATAAATAAATATTTAATCTATATAATTTTATATTAAAATATTCATTTTTAATTCGATATCAAAATCGATAAGTTAAGCTAAAAAATTTTTAAAAAAAATCTATGTACTCATTGGAATTTTTTTCACAAAATTTCTTTATAGAAAATATGTCAAAGATACTATAAACATATTATGAGAAAAAAATACTTATTGATAAAAGAGACAGCACACTAATTCTGGGTTATTTAATTTAATAGAATGACACTATATCAGAAAAAAAATATCTGAATTCATCAGCATTTTTTTCCTTTCTATGTTTGGCATATTAAGGTAATTTCTTTTTAATGTAACTTCAAGCTTTAGAAATATGCATTTTCCACCAATAAAATGTAATGTAGATTTTAATTCTTTTTCAATCAAAAGGTAGAATTTTAATTAGCATTATTTGTATTTTTTTGTGAAAAAAATTCATGTTTATTAATTACTTTCTACAGCTATGCAAGTCAATATTAGACAGCATTAAATGTTTACTTTAATCAGTACTTTCAATCTCAGCAATCAAAAGATTTTTAAAAATGTTATTCCAAATGTGTTGGAATTTAACACACACCAAGAAAGAAAGTAATTTTGTTAACTACAATTAATAATGCAGCAATTTATTTAAAATAAATTTTAAAACTAAGAAAATAAAAATAAAAAAAGTATAAATGATTTAAAACACTGTTTTTTTACTTTTTAAATCAATATATATATATATATATATATATATATATAAAATCAGTTGATTTAAATCATTGATTATTTTAAAAAAATCATTTAATTTAAATCAAGCTGATTTAAATCCCTGTTATAAACAAGAGCAAACCCTGTTATAAACACATTCTATACAGTTGCATTTAATGATTCAGTGTTTTGCTAGAAATTACTAACTATATTATTTAACATTCCAGGAATTTACAAGCTGCCGTTTGTTCATATTTTGACTTTGATTCACCAAAGGATAAGTTACCCAGAATGGCATTTGTTAGAGATGTCACCATTGGTGAAGGAGAAGCAGTTCCACCTAATATGAAATTTGTAAAAACTTGGAAGATTCAAAATCCTAGTAAGTTAGTAGGGATATTATTTGTTATGTATTTGCGCCCTTTTTTTCCCCTTCACTAACGGTTAAGGAATTTCCCGGTTTTGATTAGTAGTGGATTTTCATGTTAACTTGTAAGTGATGTGCAAAATCAATTAATTACATATTGTGATTTATACTCAGTCGTATAAAAATTCACACATCATGATTCATATTTGCGTGACTTAAAGATCTCTCATGCGATTTTTTTGAAGCAATTAAAAAAATTAATGATTGCAATTCATATTAACGCAATTTTTAAATCTTTAATTGCGAGTTGTATTCTTTTAATTTAAAAACTGCACATCGTGATTCTTAGCCATCCAAATTATAAATTACACACTATGATTCTTATTCTTGCAATAAAAATTTACATATTGCATTTCATTTTCCGTATTTCAAATTTAACAAGTTAACTTGATTTTAAAATGTTGGCAATACCAATTCTATGGATTAAGAGGAAAAAAAAGTTAGTTCTGTAAATAGCCTACTTATAGTTCAGAACATAACATTTAAATTCGATGTTCACACAGATAATCAAAAAATATTAATTTTTGTATCATTTTCCTGAATCTATTTTTTTCTTTTTCTTTTATTACTTAGGAATGGTCCAAATGTCTGTCAAGAATTGAGATATTTTTATTTCCTTTAAACAATAAAGCTTACAATTTTAATAATTTATTCATTTATACTTAATGTAAGTTTTAAAATTTCATAAAATAAGACATATAACAATTCTTTATTTCTGGAAATTAAAATGAAATTTATAATTTTATGATAAAGCAGAAATTAACCTCAATCGATTAATATATTTTTCCTTTTACATACTTTTTTCTTGAAAATTTCATTTTTTGTTCAGGAAACCGCAGTTAACCCTGATTATATTTGGTTGCCAAAAAAATTTACTTAATTGGAATTATGTTTGAAAAAAATTAAAGACCAAAACATGTAAATTAAGTTTTATGCACCTGATTTTTATTGTAAAATGTAAGGAGTATGATTCACTCTCAGAACATCCAGTATTAATTTTAGATTAAAATGCTTCAATTTTTCGGATATAACACTCGTTTTTTAGATATGCATTTCAAGCATTATAAAATCAATTTGTTTATAAATTTTAACTGCTGTAATTAATTTTCAAAATTAATTCTAATTTCATAAAAAAATTATACGAATTAATATTCTGATGTATTTAAATTTTTTCAATAAAATATATCACTTTCCAGTTCCAGAAATTCTTTGGAATAATTGCATGAAATCTGTTCATTTGATTAAGGATTACTTAGTTATTTTTTCTTTCGTTTTTTTTCCGCTGATTGTAACAATTTTTTTCTTCATTCATTTAAAGAATAAATAAATAAATATTTTATTAAGTAAATATTAAATAAATAAATATTTCATTTAACTAAAGGTGATGAGCGATGGCCTCCAGGATGCTGTTTACGCTTTACATCTGGTGATCAAATGGGTCTCACAGAGAGAGTTTTAGTTGAGGCATTAGGACCTCATGAACTGACAGATGTATCTGTTCAAATGACAAGTCCTCAAGCACCTGGAATGTATCAAGGGCAATGGAGAATGAGTACTGCTACAGGACAGTTTTTTGGAGGCAAGTAATTTCTTCTATTGAAAGTTGAATTATTTGTTATAAATATCTTTCCTTTGTTCTTTTCCAAGCTTATAGCATATATTTTAATCTGAAGTTGTCATAATTATTTTTCTAGCTTTCTAAATTATATTACATTTTCTCATTAAAATTCCTAAGTTTTCAGATACGTGATGCTCATTTTTTGAAATCAAAGATCCAAATGAGGTATTGCTAAGTTCCATTGTATGACACTTTATCTCTCTTCTGGATATGTGCGATCCTAGAAAGCAATCGATTTCAACAATGCATGAAATTTGTCATAGAAAGTCATGATTTTCATTGAAAAAAATGGTGCAAAATCTAAGTAACTGCCAGTTCATCATGGATTTGAGATCAATAATCTTACTTAAGCTAGTTTTTATTCATTCATAATTTAAGTACAAAATGGGTGTCACTCCCCCCATCATAACATTGTTGCATTTGTTTTTCTATTTATTTCAATATAACAACTTTGGGCTAAGTTCTGTAAAATCTTATTCTGGTTATTTCTTTTCAAATAGTATTTGAAAGAAGTTGCAATTTATTTACCTTTTTATTTATTAGCGTGATTTTGATTGATTCATGTCGGGAGAAAATTTTATTCGTTTTTCAATTCATGTCACTTGAATTAGTTATTAATTGTTATTTAAGTGTTATTTTGTGTATTGTTTTTATTAGCATGGTTTCGACCATCATAGCGAGAACTATTAGTTTAACACTATTGTGTTTCATTTTCAATTCATTTTCAATGTAATGAATTATTTAGTGCTAATCTTATTCTGCTCATTTCTTCTTTTATAAATATTGTTTTAAAGAAGTTGCACTTTATTTACCCATGTATTTAATAGTATGATCTTGATTGATTCATAGCATGACAACATTGACATATTCCATTTCATTTCACTTGAATTTAGAATAAATTGTTATTTTATGTTTTTTTGTATATATTTTTATTAGTATAATTTCGATAAATTTGTTATGAGGAAAATTAGTATAACATTGTCATGTTCATTTTTCAATATAATGAATTGTTTAGTGCTAATTTTATTCTGCTACTTTTTTCTTTTATAAATATTGTTTGTTATGAGATGAAATTTATTTGTGTTTTTATTTATTAGTCAAATTTTGATTGAATTGTTGCAGAAGAGCACTATTATGTTCATATTTAAATTTCCTTTTGATACTACTGGTTCAAATTGAAAGTTCATTAACATATTCACCAAATAAGTGCAACTTTGATAATTTTGTTGCAGGAGCAGCTTTAACATTGTTGCTTTCATTTTTCAGTCTTATTTACTTAATTATCAAGTGCTATTTTTAAACCTTACTTAGTTAATATAGTATGAAATGAGTTGCAATTTATTTAAAATTTGTTTATTAGTATGATTTTGACCAATTTGCTCTATTTAAATGTATTACAATACATTCAATTCTCAATCTGTTTCAACCTATGTATATAGTTCTTAATATTATTTGTCCCATATCCTATTTTGAATAACTTGTCTGGAAGAGCATGAACTGTTAAAAAGTTTGCTATATTATAATTTAAATTTTACTTCTGAATGTATCATATTTCTTTAGAATTTCAGAGGTTAAATAGTAACTAAGTATATTTTAACTGATTTTGAATATTTCCCCTTGTCAGCAAAAATAATCTAGTTACCCATGTAAATCATTGAAAGCTGTTTTCAAAAGTATTTTAAATTGAATTTATTTTCTGAATTTATCTCTTGAATTTATTTTCTTAAATTTTTTTTCAAGTAATCTTTGCCCATTTAATAAAAATATTGTTTTGTTATCTGCATTTAATGTATATCATTACCTGCATTTAATGTATAATGTAATGTATATCTGCACTCTTTGTTGCAACATTTAGTTCATATGTTAATTTTTTTCTACTTCAAAATTTATTTTTATTATTGTATTTGAATACACATACGTATAAATTTTAAAGTGTTCATACTTTTCCCATCTTTTCATCATTATATGTTTAAATATCTGAGGTAAATGTTTTAAATTTTTTTAAAAGTAAACAGCCTTTATCAAGCAATTTTAATCATCAAGCTCATTTGTAGTATTTTTGTACTTCATCAAGATTTTTTTCATTATTAGCATTTCATTCATGTTCATAAAATACGCTGACCTTTCTGTTTTTAGCATCTAATATTTTAAAGATTTTATCAAGATAGTTACAAATGTAGTAGTTATACGTTAGAAAGTTAGAAGTGTAAATACTACTGACTTTATTTATCAAATTTATTCTTAGATTTAATTAATTTATTTTTCCTTTCATGTTATTAGCTCACTATCATCTAATTAGTTCATTTTTTGCTTTGAATTTAAGCTTTTCTCTGCTTTATTTTTTATGTTCTGGAAATAAGGCTTTCTTGGATTTTGATAAATTGTATTTTTTTTTTAAAGTAAAGAAAGTAAAAGCTGGAATTGAAATATCTTTTAAACTTTGATATTTGCTTTTGAATTATTGCAACAATCTTAAGCATGCATATTTTCAGCAAAACTTAGATTCTTCAAGGGCATGTAATTTCAGCTGGATACTCGATACTGAATATTTAAAGTATGGTAATTTACAAACAGCTTGAAATATATTAGGCTAAGTAATGAGTTATATATTTTCTTGTTATTCTTAAAGTATATGTGCTCATTTCAATAATACCTTCTTAGTCTGACTCATGGCAAAGTGATAATAATGATCTTGCTAATAATTGGATTGTAATAGGCCAATTAGCTTGGGCATATACATTTGGAACGAATAAAAATTTTTATAGGAAATGAATGTGTTTATATAATTTAATTAGTGAAATTAAAAACTTCTCTTGTAATAAAAGATGTCAGAATAATTTGTTTTTATATTGTTCAAATATAAAATAGTTCATTTAAATATCACAATTTTACATTAATTAAAACTTTTTGTTTGTGCACATATTTTTCAGTTTTGGTTTTTTTTGGTGTGCTGTTATGCTGATACATTATAATAAACCCTTTTATTTGTAACTTGCAGAAGTGATATGGGTTATTGTCACCGTGGCTGAAGGTGGCTTACTTAGTATAACTCAGCAGATGGATGCCTTTCATCATCTTGGATCTCCACCAAGGACATCAGTAGTGTCTCAAAATCCTTTTTCATCCCATGCAAAATTTGGAGGTAACATATGTATATGAATCTTTTTCAAATGTGTTTAGATTGTAAAGCTCCACAGTGAAAATATTATGTGACATTCTATTGAAACTGATAAAATTAAATTTGGAATGTATCGAAACATTAGAAAGCTGTTTGTAGATTTTTTTCCGAATGACAACAACCTTAATCCTGGCTATGGCAAAGTGGTTAAGATGCTGAATTATTGTTGAGAAGGACTGTGATTTTATCCTTGTTGAAAGCTTAAAGACCAGGACAATCCAGCTTCAGATTCACTCAACTTGTCTGAGAAGTAAAAGCATCCAGTGTGCAATGCTGACCCCTTTGCCATATTCCAACAATGTTTTCGAAATTTTGGCTCTTTCCCAAGGTTTTTCAAATTAATTCTCATATATTTAATCTGTCGTAACAACTACGATTTTCGAATTTGATCTATCGTTTATTGAAAGGTTTGATTCGTGACGATTCTATTGTAATTTCACATCATTTAATGATAGTTTGTTTAAGAGTTATTTATACTTTTTTCAGCCTTTTTCACATGGTTTCATAAATCCCAATATTATTAATACAATGTTGTTAAAAGTACAAATTTCGATTTTCTAACACATTCGATTCGTGATAGTTCATCTATTATTTCCTGTCATTTGCTGATATATTTTCAAAAGCTATTTAGCATTTTTAGGCCCTTTTCACATGGTTTTGCAAATTTTGATGTTTTTAGAGTGTCATTATGATAATTGAACTTGAGTTAGCACTGTTTGATGTATTCAATTCTTGACAAATCCATCATAATTTTGCATCGTTAGATGATAAATAATTTTTTACAAATTTAAATTTTGTGAAGGGGTTCTTTTCTAAAATTTGAATTTTGTAAAGGGGAACATCAATTTCTGCTTTTAATGTCAAAACTCAAGTTCAGTGCCCATTATTATACTGAGAGTTTGATTACAGTGCATATTTTATAATAGTAATAAGCAAGTCTTGGTCATAAGTAATATAAAGTTATAAGGTAATAGTGGTGACAGTGGAATGTTTCAGTAAAATATTGTATTTTAAGAGATCGTCTTTATCATAGTGATTAATTCGTAAATTAACTATTTATTAAATATAATAAATTCCCTTAATTTTCTGTGACATCATTTTTCTTTTTTTCTTCTTTTAATTAAAACCGAAGCATCTTAAAATATATGCTTAGTTTTTGTTTGCCAGCCGGCTTGCGTAGGTATATATGTAGTATTTATGCAGCAAGAATATATGTAGCCTTATGAACAAATATATATGTAGCATTTTTAAATAAAAAAAAAGTCTTTGAGGCTTTTCACATGTATTCTTTTTCAAAAAAGTTAAACCATTAAGTGGATAATTTTATCATCGTTTCTTTTAATAAATCCTTGAATTAAATTTTTTTGAACATAGGTTAAAAATTATTTTATTAAAAAGTAAATAAATAAGTAAATGAAAACTTAAAATGTTGATAATTCAAACCTTTAGACATATTTAATTAATTTCTTTACATTTTGGAATTTTAATGTTAAATTTTTTTCCTTCCAAACTCTATTAAAACTAGTTGGAAAAACAATTTTAAATTACTTATACTAGTTATGTAGTTTTTCTATATTTATTTTTGATTTAAAGGTGAGGGGCTGTTAGAGATTTTCTGAAACTTTTTATAATGAATAATTTGCTTTTTGCTTAATTTAAATAAATATCAATTTTCAGAAGTACCTACATCTATGGAAGCACTTTCAGATTCTCAAGTTATGCCACATCTTTCATCTACGAATGGGGATAATTCATATACTCATCAAAATAGTATAGCATCGCCATCACTAAGGGCTGATCATCAGGTATATTTGTTTATTATCCAAACATTTTAGTGTAAATATTTAAGTTTTAGATAAACTCCTATATAAGTTTTTTGTTAAAAAATAATTTATCAATCATTCAGAGTCAAAAATAAATGGCCCTTCTCACACTTTGAAAGAGAAGATAATTTTTACTTAAAAATAAACAATTACACTTTTAATTACACATGCTTTTAGTGTTTGCAAGTTATGTCTCTAATTTAGTTCTAACTATATATTTTTTTGTAATTTTTATTTTTGATAAAAAAAAAATCACTTGGAACTTTATCTCAAGTATAAAAGGTGCTGTTTCACTTTTTAATTCCCAGGTTCAAATAAATTCAGCTTCTTAAAAAAGCAGAATCTTGTAAATTATGAATATTTAGGTATCAGAGCAGGGCAAACATTGCATTCTGTTGGGCTTGAAACATATTCTCTTTGGGATATAGCTAATATATTTTTGATTTTTTTAAATGTTTATACTTAATTTTTATTGTCCACTTTGTGGATAACATTTAAAAAATCTTATTTTTTAATGTGATAGGGATAATTTGTGTGAAGGGATTCCTTGAAGTTGAAAGCTGAAACTTCTTAATCATTATTGAGTTTGATGCAGTTTTTTAACCTATCTTTTAATAGTTATAGAATAAGTTATGATTTCAAATTTAAGTAAATTAAGGTTTGATAAAAAAAAACTCTGGATTAAGACAAATTAAATAAGTTCAATTGAATTTTATGTAGCACAAAAATCTGATACTCAGAACTGATCATATTGACGATGTTATAAATAATATTTTATTATTTCTTTAACTTTGGCAATAAATTTAATCCATCCAATCTTTTCAATTTTGGAAAATAAATATGCTGTGTGGATAAAATCTTTTATAATAAAATCCTAATTAAGAAATAATAATAATTTGTTTGTTATAATTTTATGATAATTAAATTATAATTTAGAATGATATAAATGAAATTATATAAATAAAATTGTTCATTACTTGGGAATTTTTTTTTAGGATCTTGCATGGTTCTACAAATAATTTGCACAGCAATTTTTCCCAAATCACATAAAGTTTAAGAACTACAACCCAAAAATTATGTTTCGTGTATTTTGGAGCTAAGTGAAATAATTATTGTGAGATGTGATAAATTTTTAAAAATGTTTTTAACTAACAAAAATTACATATTTTTAAATGCATTTAGTATTTTTAAAGTAAAAGTAAAAATTAAAAGTATGAAATGGCCCAATTTTTCGAAAATAATTGTTAACATTTAAAAAAGGTGTTTATTAAAATGTGATTATAAATCTTTTAAAAATCTCTAATTTGTTGAATTTTATGACATTATAATAAGTAAATAGCTTATAATATTATATTATTATAGTTTGTAACCCTTTGTAGCCAGAATAAATTTTTGTTGGACGAATTTAATGTGTAGGTTAAAATGGTCAAAAAATAATTCTTTTTTTTAGGGATACACTTGAAAACATTTATTTTGAATTATACTCATTTTCAAAGTCTATTGCATTGTTCAATATCATGAGATCAGTATAATTCTCTGCTGTGAAGACAGAACTGAAATGATAATTTTCTAATGGCCAAGAAACGACATACAGCAGTTGTGGACTAAACTTAAATATTGTGTTAGCAAATAAAAGTTTTCTAATTTTTCAAATAAGTGCAATACAATTGAAACATTCAATTCAACAACGTGAGAACTCCATATAATTAATTGAAGAATACTTGTTTTCATACTGATTGATTCAATTGAAATAAGAATAATAATACGTAGATTCAAATTAAAGATTATAAATCTGTGATAATTTATGTTTTAAACAATCCAGAAAACCTGGTACAAAGTCAAGTGCAATAGATCATTTCTTTGTCTGACCTAAACATCCGGACCTGGATTGATTGTATAAACTATATTAAATTCACTTCCACAATGTCTATCTTTTTTTGGAAACTTTTCTAGAAACTCTTCGTTATTATTCCCTGATTTAAAATGTTTTTTTGAAGACTATTTCTTGGTTTCATACCTAATTTTTAATTTTAGGAATCACCACAGCAGTTCCTTGGGTCTCCAAATGTTACCCAGAATTTTTTAAAGAATGAATCATCTAATGAAGAAATGATTTCTTAATTTGTTCATGTTGAATTGAAACATTTGTATTTTGTGTGTTTTTTCTTTAATTTTCAGTCTTATCTTGAAATTGACATAATGAATTTTATTTTAAAAGCATATCTCTTTTAATATTTTGTTGGTTCTCTTACATTCTATTTATTGCAGTTCATCAAGTTAATATTAAACTTTGTAATCACTTTTAATGGAATTGGACTTTTTTATTTGTTATGTTTTCTTATTGCATTACATATTCACTTTTAAAAAAAATTATTTTAAGGGCCAAGTAAAACTTATCAGAGCAATATTTCCTAACATACTCTCTTTGTGTTAGTCTTTTTCTTAGACATTTAAAGCATAGTACCTTGATTACTCAAAGCATAACTACTAACTTTACTAAAATTTCTTGTAGACTGGTTGAATTTTCCAATTTTTTCTGTTTTAACCAAAAATCTCCTCTGCTTTGAAGCATCTTATTATCTAAATTATTATCTTTATTAGAAAATTATTGTCTAAATAATTTTCTAAGTTATTAAATAATTTTCTAAATATTTAAATAAGTATTTCTTCTAAATATTGTAGTTAATTTCATTTATAGTAATCAATTTGTAGCTACTTTTATTTTAACATACCATTTTTTTAAAATGCAGTTTCTTTATTATTAAATGTAAGTATATTTTATGCATCACAAAAGTATGCATTCAAAAATAATCTTAATAAAAAAAGATGTTAATCACAAAAGTTGTTTATTTAATAATATTAATCTATTTAATGTTAAGCAAAAATGAAATAAAAACGTTGCAGTTACTTTACATTTAGAGTTTTTAAGTGTAATATAGTTTTTATATTTTATTGACTGTAAAATCCTTAAAATTTAATGTGTCTTAAGTCTTTGAGACATTGTGCAATTTGTTAGCAAGAAATTTGTGTTTAATAAAATCATCTAGATAATTTTTTAAATTTATGTTTTATTTTTTTATGTTAGCAGCTTTATTCTTAAGTTATTAGGAAAAGACCTACTTTGAAAAGTTTAAATAGAGGTAACATCATTTTTCAATCTAATTTTAGTCACAAACTGAGAATCAAGATTTTTTTTGCTAATTTAATCCCGCATTTCAATCAAACCAATTTATCTTTTCTTGTCCACGCTTTTCAGTTCGCTACAAGTAAGATCTTTTTGCTTATCAAGACTTTGTTTAGATATGAGTACATGAAGTGCAATACTCATGACGTTGTAAATAATAAATATAGAAGAAAAATATTTTTGTTTAAGTGAATTAGGATGGCATATTATTGAAAAAGAAGAAATAAAATGTTAAGTTTACCTGTAAAAAAAACTCCAGAAATGGCTTTGGTTAGGAAAAGTATTGAAATGAAAGAAGTTCAGATAATCAAGATGCTAGTTTATTTCATACTTAGTATGATCATAATGTTTATGCTAATGATCATTTTAAGATTAAAATTAATTTTTTTAGAAAAAAGGAATAAAATGAATTTTTGATTTTCTTAACTTTTTGCACCGGGCACTTAACGTGCTACAGTATGTTATTCTGGTTTACTTGTTGGACCAGCTATAAACAAGAGGTTAAAATAAATTTATTTTTAGTGGTGAGTATGTCAAGTCTCAGCATATTTATTGTTATTAGTGACTGTCACATCAGCAACCAATTTCATAACTATTAGCAGTTTTACAATTCGAACTGTACTAAACATTATGTAAGGGTTTCCTTTTAACATTTATTAAAATAAAGTTTATTTTTGAATATTGTATTTGATATATTAAAATCATGTATCATATTGTTTAATTTGTTGATATAAAATATAGTACGATTTATATTAAAAATTGTGTATATTAAAATGTACAGTAGTGAAGAGAATGCTTGAGTTTTTACTTGATATGGTCTTGGATTTCATGCTATGGGACATTCTTGTTGTTCCTATCAGAAGGCCAACCATTGTTTGTTTGAAACTATTGTGTATGAGTTACAAAGTTTGCTTACCTGTTAACTTTCATGTTGTAAGAACAAATTTTTTGTCAATTTTGTAATAGTCAAGAAAATATTTCCAGGCAATCTATTGATTCTTCAAAAAAAGTTAAAG
Organism: Parasteatoda tepidariorum; assembly: GCF_043381705.1. Classification (NCBI taxonomy): domain Eukaryota; kingdom Metazoa; phylum Arthropoda; class Arachnida; order Araneae; family Theridiidae; genus Parasteatoda; species Parasteatoda tepidariorum. The sequence goes on along the minus strand of NC_092209.1, from coordinate 41,992,893 downwards.
ATTTAGATCTCCAACTTAAATTGCGTTGTGCCAAAATGTGAAGCTATGATAAAATTATTCAAAATGCTAATTAATATAGGCTTTTGATTTAATTCATATTTGGACCGAGTGCTTTGATAAAGACTGTAAATAGAATTTTAATAATTTGAGTTCTTGCATGGTTTTTAAGGAAAAATTTAGTTTAAAATATTTTGTGTTTTAGTTTAAAGGAGTTTTTTTTTCTATGTTGGTTATTAAAAAAAAAGTTTGATTTTTTTAATTCAAAAAAGTTTAATATTCCTATTTTTGCATTAAATTATAAATATTGGCGAATTTTGAACTTAGTTTGTGCTAATGTATTTTAACATACGCTAAAAAATATTTAGATTCTATAGACTATTTTCAATTAAACCATATTTCTATTGAATATAAACTAAATAGTTTATTTTCTTAGATAAATTGCTTTTAATGCTTTAAGCTCACATTCATTAAATAATCTTCAAATTACTTGTAAATTTATTATTTTTTGTTAAACAATTTAATATGCTATAATTGGGTATAATATAGCCTACGTCACAGGTTGTGTTGTTCCTACTAAATTTAACCCATGAACGGCATTTTCTGCGAGCCTAACTTCATGCCACAAATAAACAAACGAAGTGTTCGATCGTTTAAATAGCTGCTCGCCAGATTTTATTGCATTATAAAGAAAAGTTATTGAAACTAAATAAACAACAACAACTAAAACAAATAACAACAACTACTAATAACAATAACTAAATAAACAACAACTAAATTCCATTCGTTTAGCATTGCGTCATATGTTGTTCCTACTAAATCGAAGTAGTTGTGTTTTTTTCATATTATACCCAATTAAATACTTTTCAATTTTTATTCAGTATTTACAAAATTATTTTTCTGTGTGTGTGTTTAAATGCTTTTAAAATTTCCTATCTAAAAAATTATAACTTCACAACTGAACTCTTCAAATTTAAAACAAAGTGATTTTTCCATATCTTGTAAATTAGTTTTATTTTTCTTTCTTATAAAATCTAAAAGTTCAGTTAGTCAATAATTAATATATCAAGCTAATTTTATGCCATTTACATCAAGTTCTCTTTACTGAAAATTTGTTAGTCGTAATTTACCTTTTATATATATGCATACAAGAGTTGTATGAATGGTTCATACATCACATTGTAAAAACCTAACCATCAGTGTTTCAGCTCGCATAAGTACGGAGTGGTGACATCTGATGAAATTTAATTATATTTAGAGAATCCTTTGAATAGTGTGTGAGGTTTAAACTCATTTTATTTTCCTCATGGAATTTTTATTTGTAGGCCTAGCTATTGACACACAAATGTATGGATTTGTCTGGTCTTTGTTATCATTTCAGTATTTTTTATTATAGTCTTTGTCCTAGTTTTGTACTTACAATAATCTGCCAGAATGTTGAAAACTGTTTCTTTTGGTTTAGGTTGTTAAATGAATCAGTGTCAATGTGGAATTTTTTGTTGCATGTGTTTGTTAAAAAATTACATTTGTAAAAAAATATTTTAAACTATTTTATGTCATTTTTCCCTCTTTGTAAGCTATTCACTACTTTTAACATTTTTGTATATGGTAGTAAGCAGTTATTTTGAAAGCAAAATTTTATTTTTTGCACTTATGAAATTTAGCACTGTTTATTAGTTAAAGAAAAATATAGATCTTAATATGGATTTTTTTTTTTTTAAAGTGCACCAAAGTAGACTTAAAGCTTTATTTTTGTTTTTGATCTTCACTTTTTCAGTTTCAGGCATAAAATTTATCTTATATTTTGTCATTAGTAAAGCAGGAGGCCGATTTATTGGTTAGAAAAAAAAAATCAGGACCAATGAATCACTTTAAAAAAAAAAAAGGTTATGGCAATGTTTTTCAAGTAACTTCGCTCCACACTTAAACCAAACTTAGGCCTAGCCCTTGGATGAATTGCTTAGGACGAACTGCTTACTCATCTTAATATTCAGATTTGATCAAATTTTTAAATTCTGAATTTTCACTTGATGAGGGCAATTTACTCCAATTTCTCTGATTGCAGGACACAGTTTGAAGTCCCTTAACCAATCAGAGCTCATTTTGAGACATCTTCATTTAGATTGACCTTCATTAAAAATGCAGTTTCTTTTTTGCACTACAATGGATGGCCACAGAACTGGGAAAAGACTGGGAATTGAATCATTCTTAAAATGTCAGAGAATTTAACTAAAATACCCAAAATGGCTGGAAAAATGAATTAATTTGAATTTAAAGTTTCTAAAAGTTTAATATTTTTTCCCAGGAAATTGCGCTTGCAATATTTTTTATTTATTTTGACCTCTAATGGTAAGTATAAGTATTTTTTTTAAATAAGCAATAAGTGCATAAGGCATTACCGATAAACCAGAATGAAAACAATTGAAATTCTAAAAAAAATTAAGCAACTGTCAGGGAAATTTTTTTTCGTTTTGAGTGTTAGAGACCATCCTATCATTGAAACTAGGCAGAACCAGAACAAACCCTGAGCTGAGAAGAAATATCCTTTTCAAGAGTAAAAAAGAAAGTTTACGACCCCTGTAAGAGAATATGAAAATAGTTGTTAACAAAATTGTTTTGGAATAGGCTACGTTCCTCGATCAATTTGACTAATAGGTGTTCTAATAAATGGCTTTCTACTGTATCGCATTTCCAATAAAATTAAAAGATTTTCATTTCATCTCATTTTTATCCTAAATTTTTAATTTGAAATTAAAATTTATTTCAATATAAATTTAGTATAAAAATAATTTGTAAAAAAATAAAATGCACAATGCACTGATAAGTAACCTCTCAAGTTCGCATATTAATAAAATGATGTTTTCAGGAACATAAAATTAACGAAAGTTTTTGATGAATTAATTAGTATAAGGCGCTTGTTTACATATTTAATTGTTTTTAAATGATTGTTATTCATAATACTTGTTTAAAATTATTGAAATTCTTATCTCTGAACAGATTCATTTTTCTACAATATTGAATGTAAGTTTTTCACTATTTTTGATGCTGTTATAAAGAGGACAGTTGTATAACTAAGAATTTTTTCTGTGATAGCTATGAATATGAAATAAACTTATTTAAACTAATAGTAAGTGTATTGGTCTTTATATTTAGATTTTTTTAAAGGTTTGTTTTTAGTTTATCATTTGATATTTGTAAGTACTATATTTATAAATTTTTGTAATTAAAGTAAATCCTTAAATTCCAAGTAAATTTTAGATATTTTAAAATAGTTGCTTATCAGATACGATTATTTAGAGTTTGATTGTCTTAATTTTATCTCTTTGAAATGTAATTTATTAAAGCTTTGTAAAATTGTGCACTACTTTTCTGAAAGAATTTAAAATAAAGTGTGAAAGAATGTTTCTTGCCTATTTGTTCCTAGTTTTCAAAAGATGCCATAGAATGAATTGACTAAATCAAACAAATTTTTAGCTATATGAAAGTTTTATTTCTTAAACCTTATTTATAAATGAAGTATCAATAATTTTATGTAATTTAAATGTGAATTAATAAATCTTTGAATATATATTAAAATTTAAACAAGTCACTTATAAATTTTTAATCCTTTAAATCTTAAAACAAAAATCTGTATACAGTTTGTTAAAATAAGGTCCAGTACTGCAGATAGGAACTGCATCATTTTTATACCAGTTATGAAGTTTTAAAATTCGGAGAAATATTATAATTGAAATAAAATGAAAATGTGCTAACCTAGTTTACCGAAGGTCAAGGCAGACAAATTATGCAATTATGAAAATTTGTATGATAGTAAATATATAAACAGTACTGTTTGTCCTAATAGTATTTTTGAATAGGTAATTTAAGTCCTGTTTATTTTAGTATAGTACATTTGTTTTTATTTTAACTGCTAATGATTTAAAATTCCTTGTACATTGGAATCGCATTTTTTAAACGTTAAAGCTGAAACACTTATTTTGTTAAATTTTCTATCCAAGAATGTAGACGATAATTTCACAGCTTTCTATTTTTCAAATTTAATTCACAGTACTTTAAGGATATTGCATAATAAAGTAGATACAATAAAGTGACGCCAATTATTATTTCAATAACTAATATCAACTGAAATGAATTTTGATATTGTTACCCATGTTGAGCTTTCTTTCATGCAAATGTTTTTTTTTTTTTTTTTTGCATTTTCGAGGTGTTTTTTTAAATATGCCTTTTTTTAATTTTTATTAAGTAGTTTTAAAATTGCGGCTTCGTCACACACTTGAACACTACCCTAAAAAAGTAAAGGAAAATCTAGACTACAGTTATGGATTTAGAGCTTGTTGGTGTTAATTAAATCTCTGTCTGTAGTATAGTTCTATTTTTCTTGTCTTCTCTTTTACAGTCACTCGAAAAAGTATTTTTTCGAGTGACTGTATTTTGCCATTCTTTTGATTCCATTTTCCTCTTTCCTCTTCCCTTTGGCTTTTTCAAATCGTGTCAGGGGTGTTTCACCGAATGTCTCTGCTTCCCCCTTTTTATGGGCGTGGGGATGATCAATCACCATACTCTCAGTCTAGTCTAGGCTTTATTACCTACTAGATTGACACTCTTTT
>NC_092209.1:41944084-41987789 GCF_043381705.1 Parasteatoda tepidariorum | reverse complement strand
GTATGTTCGGTGAAACACCCCTAGAACCTTTTCAAATTAACATGGTTCTCAAGATCTTTAAAATATGTTCTAAATTAAATCTTAAATAAAACTTGAATTTTTTCTTTAGAATTTTATTTCATCTTCAGGTTTAAGTTTAATGACATGGGGATGTTCGAACCTCCATATTTTACGCCTTGGATATGGGCTTTAGTTTAGTGTCAACAGTTGCAGTATTTTGACTACTAAGTCACTGTGACTATAAAAATTTATCTAATCGAATATTATCGACATTAATCTTTTTCAGTCTTAAAATTTAGTTGGCTGGAATAAACTTCATCTTGAGAATTCACTTTCATTTCCTACTGGAAGAGATATACAGACAGATATTGTACTACTACATATATTGTATTTTGATCATTAAGATCTTGATATGAATCTTATTCCGAGTTTGCATTATCGCTGCTATATTGATAGCACTTGCATGAGATTTTATAATTTTTTTCTTTTTGAACGAATCTTGGATATTTTCACGTCGCTGCTTTCAAATCTGCAATCGATATCCTTCTCCAAGCTACATTTTTTTTTTAAAATGAAATTTTTAATCTATTTTTTGTTGTACAAGTTTAAAAACAGGAGGTCGCTTAAATGTTGTGCCAAACTTCTAGGGGAGTTAGGGGCATATCACCAGGATTGAAATTGGATAGGAACCTATTAATATATTATGAACAGTTTTTTCGAGTGCTTCTGAACATGTCATAATGGGGAAGCTCCGCCTGCCCCGTACGACGACATTTCCTGGTGTGGATTGCTATGCACTTTTAATCCTGTGTCCTAACTCCTTAGAACAGTGATTCTCAACCTTTTTTTTACACAGTGGTTGAGAATCACTGCCTTAGAAGTTCGTTGCAACATTTACGCAACTCTCTGTTGTATATAACGTTTTTAAACCTGTACATTTCGACAAAAAATAGACTGTTAACGCCATTTTTAAAAGAAATCTGTAGCTTTAGGAGCAAAACTAATTTTCGATTTGAAATCGCCACTCCTGAATTATGCAAGTCTGAGTATTGGTATAAATGCTGCAAAAAAATTTCTTTCCCAGTCTAATCCAATCAAGTTTCCAGTTCTTGTGAATAAGAAATATCTGTAGCATATCTACTCCCTCTATGCATCCTAATCTTATGTTTGAAAAAAAAAACAACTTATTAACGAAAGATGCAGTTTTAATGGTTTAAGGAGCTAACTGAAAATATATGTGCAGAGGATGTTGTAGATTATAAGATCGGACACAAAAAAGTTATTCCTAGGTAAAAACTTGCTGTTTTTTGTTGAAGGATTCGAATTTTTGAACCCCAAAATGAGAGGGAAAAAATGAAGCTGCAATCTGAAAAACACTGCTAAAAATATAAACAAAATAGTTTAGTGAAGCTTTGTCTGCTTCAGACCAATGGACATTCATGTCCGAGAAAAAAAGGCGGCCTGTGGTAAATGGCTGACCACATTACCACAATTATATCATTGGACACGAAATTGTGGTTCCTTAATACTAGATTGCCTAAGGAAGTCATTTTGACTGCTTTTAATTTCAATTGGAAAAACAATGACGTTTATAATGACACAATTTCTTAGAATTTTGCGACTTTTTGTACAACATATAATTTTTTTATTGTTAATATTTACTAATAACTTATATAACTGTAAAAAATGTTAAAAATTAATTTTAAATTTATTTATTTACGCATTCACAATCCAGTCATTTTGACTGCTTTTGGGCAATATAGGTATATACTAATTTTTCATTTTTCTATTGTTAAACTCCATGATTTTGTTGGCTAAAAATGCTGTCGAAAGTTTGAGCCCCTCAATAACAATTTCATATTTTGCGTATTTTGTCATTACTCGGCAAATATTTATACAAATTAATTATTTTTTTGCACTTAATTAAAAAATGCGTCTATTCACATGCAATTTCATGCAAAATATAGACATTAACATTTCATTTAATAATTGATTGAAAAAGTTCTTGAATTGCAAGAATTCGTCCCTGGCGAATTATGTAATTTTAAATGACAAAATTACGCATTTCGAAGTAGTACGATATCACAAATTAATAAATGAAGAAGTCAAAAACGCTATTAAAATCTGGCGAATCAACTAGCTAGATGTTGGTAGCGTTTTTCTTTCTTTTTCGCTTAAATATTAATTTACGACCTCTAGTGTGTAAACTTTTTTAGGTTTATTTGAGACAAGAATTCTAAAAAAATACATAAATAGTGGGCATTACTGAACACCCGAATGTTCATATTTAGGCCGCGATAGCCTGGTTGGTAGGGCATTGGACCGATGTCCAAGAGGTCGTGGGTTCGATCCCCGCCTGCCTAAGATACCCCATGTAGTAAATGGTGACTGATGCTCGCTAAATGCTCGCTAAATCTGTCGAGTCACAAAGTTCTCCATGTTCCCATATCAAATCACACCATTCTCCCATAAAAATCATACCAAGACTCCCCGTGTAGTAAATGGTGACCGATGCACGCTAAATCTGTCGAGTCACAAAGTCCTCCATGTTCCCATAACAAGTCATACCTCTGGGGGTACTGATCCAGAAGTTTCATTGTCTTCTGGATTGGTTCAAAATTACAAGGCTACGGAGTTGAACATTAGAAATCGTAAACCCAAAATTGGGTCAGCTGTTCTAAGACGGTTAAAAAGAAATAAAAGGCTAACATTTCATTTTGAAATTGGCTTTTAGTTTTCTACTTTTATTGGTAAGGCAAAACACTTGAACCTAATTATTTTTATTTCCTTTACATAATTTCTATACTTTCATCAAAAATACGAAGAATATGATATTTATGTAAAATATAAATTTTTTTTCTATAATAAGAAATTGATCCAAATTTTCTTTTTAATTTAATTTACTTAAATTAAAATAAATTCATTATTCTAAAGTTGATAAGTGGATCTTCAATTAAAAACAAACACAACCATTTAATCATTATCCTTACATGCATAAGAACAAAAACTGTTTTAATTAAATTTCAAATTGATTGGCTGATGGGTATTTTCTTTTGCCCAGCATCGCTTGGAATGTTTTAATCAAACTCTTCGAATATCTTCTATTCGAAAGAACTATTTTTAGGAAATTGTTTTTATTGGAAAGACATGAGGTTTGGCTAACTAAGTCCTGGTCATTATACCATCTTACGTTAGCAATAAGATAATTTTATCATTTATCAGTCTGTTTTCTTATCATTACCCTATGTTAAGAGTTGTTGCTTTTTATAGATTAGCTTCTTGTAAATGGATAAGACTTAAGTACATTCATGGTAGGTTTTTCTTAGTTAAATAAGATTTATAAGAAATACAAGGTCATTAGACAACGTTAATTTGATGAAGGTTAATTAATTTACTGACTTTTAGTTGTTTCTGTGACATTATTTTGTAGAATAAATATCTCTTTTACATCCTGTTTCTAACTATGTCTGTATTCTGTTTCTTTTTATATGGAATTGCTGTATTTTTTCAATGAAATTTATATTTTTAAATATATATTTAGGTATTTTCATCGCTACTGAAAGATAAAAGCAGTTTCGTATACACGTAGTATATAGGCCTGGAATTAGCAATAAGATATAATTATGCAAGTAGTTTCCTATATTCAAATAATATATGAAGTATTTAATCAAGTTATATCTTACCGCTTTATTTTCTCGACATTATTTATATAATTGTATATTTTCTATCATTGTTACAATTACGTTTATAGTTCAAAAATGAAAGAGTATTTTTTTCATCATTTGAATCAAGATAAGAATGCATAAATTGTGTCAAACCAATAATATGTTGTTGTTGTCGTTGACCATTAAGGAATAGTGGGTGCAATCTATGGCCAGGAATTCGACTTTTGCCACACACATACGTCACACCCGTTTATGAGGCGGACCTATTCATACATCCGTTCATTCATCCAAAGATCGCAATTTTGTCCTGAACCAAAGAACGATTACTCTCCAATTCAGTACTCCTAAAGGTATAATTTGTTATGGGAACATGGAGGACTTTGTAACCAGACAGATTTAACGTGCACCAGTCACCATTTACTACACGAGGAGTCTTCTGCCGGATGGATTCGAACTCCTGTTCTCATGAACGTGAGTCCAGCGTCCTACCAACCAGGCTGTCTCGGCCAATTAATAATATTAATATGTAAAATGATTCTCGGACATCTTCTTTGATATAGAGTAACCAAGCCTATTATAGCACGATAAGTGAGTGACAATTTTCTATATGCTTCTTAGAGGATAAAATAATAGAAAACCGTTTAACTTTATCAAAACAAATATAGGCAATAAAAAAAAACCTGTATGACTAACAATTTAAAGGGATTACGTTTTTCCGGTCAATTTATTTAGTAACTAAAATAATTTAACGAATCAAAAGTTCTGATGGAACTGATATACATTTTCTGAAAATTCAATAACTAATATGAGTAAAATAATTTATGCCTAAGGTATGCCTTTTAAAAAATTTGAACAGTGATTAAATTAAAAAAAAATTTAATTATATAAAGTTGTAAATAATTAAATTAAAAAATGTTAGTAAGAAACCATATTGGCACCCGTCAATGTAAAACTGGATCGAATGAAAAGTAAAATGGCTCAGAAGCCAGATTTGTTTAAATTGAAACAACTTCTTATTTTTAAAGTAGAATAAAAGATCTGCGGGGGATAAGGGGATAGAGCGTTCGTCTCCCAATGAAGTGACCCAGGTGATACGCAAAGCGGTGGCTGGTTGGTATAAATTCTACTCCCGGCACTGTGCTGGTATAACATATTCTCAGTGGTAAACAGCTTATGAGTTAGAATCCCCTTGCCATCGAGCTAACCATGGGAGGTTTTCGTTGTTTTCCTATGTAATCAGAATGGACGAAGACCTTATCACAAAAAGAGTTTTCAATGCCAGACCAGTTTGCACACACAAAAAAGAGGCAGGCCGAAATTTGAGATGGATAGATGGCCTAGAAAAAGATCTTATGGTCTTAAAAACTGAAAACACTAGCAGGAAGAAGGTAAGACTTTAAAAAACTTACTGAGAAGGCCAAGGCCCACTCTCTGCTGTCGAACCATTGATGATGAAGTATTGAAGTTAATAGTTTTGATAGCTGATAGTTAGCAGGCATGCGAAGCGAGAGTGGATCATGGAGTGATACCGATAAATTCCCCATACGACTTTGAGGGTTTTAGCGAGTAGGGAACGAAAGCTCTAGTAGTTTATTATTTTCAAAGGATAAATAAATTAGTAAGAAAATTATATTTAATTAACCACACTGTACTCATGGTTAATGTATGCAGAGTGGTTATACACATACAAAAATGAATACCATAATTTATGACATTCAGTACTCATATAGCGACAATGTAGTAGATATAGCCGTACTCATGGCCGAGACTCATATAGCACGACGTAAAAGCTTTGTTTTATCACTGGAATACTAAATCAAATTTCAGAACCATATTTTCAGAATTTTATCAAAATAGAAATTTATCGAAAGAAACAGAGTTATATTTTCATTTAAATTTTAGAATAATCTATGAAATTTTTAAATTAAGCCTATAATTGTAATTATTGATCCTTTTCAGATTTCAACAGATCCAAATTTTTTTTATCTTACAAATATAAAAATTCAATGTAAGATATCGTTTTCTTTTTAATGTAGTCTAAAAAAAATAGTTTGTTTTATGATTTTGAATTATTGTTAAAGAAATGCACTTATAAATTTTTTTTAGGTAAAAATATTTCCGTAAAAAAGAAATTTACTCAAATGTGTTTCGGCGTGATATTTTAAAGAATAAAATAACGAAAATATTTTTCCAAACATTATTATATTCAAAGCAAATATTATCGTTTGCATAAAAAATCTAATGTGAATTTTGAATTTGAGAGATAAGATTAACTTAAAATTGTGTTCGAACAAGTTTCGTTCTTACAACTATGATAAAGATGTTAACACATAGAAAGTATTATCGTCTAGCATTTAAATATTGTTTGGTTATATGTAAGAGTTTGAACTAATAGATCTTTTAGGACAGTTAATCAAATGTTGATATCGATAAAGGATGATTTTTTTCCTTTTTATATATGTAGCAATTCTTCTCTTACAGTCATTCTATATTGTCCACTTTTAAACTTAAATATTGCTAAAAGAAAATCAAGAACTTTTTAAAGAATTCTGATATTTGGTATACTTAATTGACATCGCATGAGGTAAGGTATCATAATCTATTTTATAATCTTTTAATTTTTCGTTTTTGTAATTTAAATAGATCCTTTGATTAAAAACAAAGAGAACACATTTACATAGAATTTTTTTCTTAGACAAAGATGCCTAGTAACAAAACATCAATGGCCGTCTTAGCACTAATATTCGAGAATTTTGGCCAAATACGGGTTGAAGTCAATAACCAGTATTTTTCAGTAACAAGTATTTTTCATAGATAGGCCCTATATAGAATTATCCGACTCATCTAATATTTTATAGCAATTACTGAGCATATACAGAGCTTATATAGATTTATCCTATTCAGTCTATATTATTCAGCTACTATTTAGCCTAGATATGGACTATACAGTGTGTTCCGAAATTCGACCAAAAAATTCAGAGAGGTGATAAGTGGCATTTAAGGGTGAAAACTTAACAAAGAAAGTGAGCTCGCTAACCACTTTGAAAGGGTGGAAATGGCGAAAAACAAGCAGGCTCCTGCATTTACAAAAATAAAAGTTAAATGGATGCTTTTTAACTCATGGAGTATTATTATACGTATTATCATCATTGCAATAATAAACTCTATGTTTTGGTGTTGATAATAATGGTCGTTATGCAGTACTGTAAAAATGTATAGTACGGTTATTTTACTATAAGTACCGTCATGTGGGGCTACTTTGTGCAAATTCGAATTTGGCACTTTTCAAGTGCTGCTATTCAATATTATGTTTTTTTTTAAATTAAAAATGTGTGGAATTTGAAGATAGAAGTCTCCTCTATTACTACAAACATTTTTTCGAATTTTAAAACATTCTCAGAATGTGTTTTGTTTATCCAATGTCAACAACTTTCCGAGAACGTCGGACGTCGAAAAGTGTGTGTGGAAACTTAAGCTGTGAAATGCAAAGACGTTGATAAAACAGTTGTCGTAAGTGCAAATTTTTTTATTTATATATTAATAAACAATTATATCATGTTAGCGTTAAAAAGTTTTGAAAATTAATAACAAATAATCGGAAAATGAAAAAAAATGCACTGTGGGGCTACTTTGTGCAAAGTTTCATTCGTCTATTTTTTTCGACGGAAAAATGGTCAGACGTTATAAAAAAAAAATACCTGGAACGAGAAACTACCGTAATTACACTTTAGAAAAGCTGCAACAATGTTTGCAAGCAGTTGCTGGTGGTATGTCGATTGCAGAAGCTTCTTGGAAGTATATCCACAGAAATACTATCTCTAATAAAATTCACAAGAAACACGTGAAACGTGCTGGTAAACTATTATTTTTCTTCTAAAAAGATTTTTCAATGAATTAATCAAACGATTTAACACATAAAAATATATTTTATCGGACATCAGGTGATTTTGACAGAAACTGAAGAGCAAATTCTGTCATGTTCATTCAAGCATGCTATGTTCAAATTTATCAATATTATAAATGTTAATGAATATGTAATAATTATTTTTTTTGAAATTTCATCTATTTCAATGTTCAAAAATGTATATGGTTTCCTTTTGTTTAAACTCAAATGTTTTGAAATAAACATTCTTTTTAAGAAAAAATTCTTTATAAAAAATGGTTTTTTAACGTGTAGGAAATTTGTAGGAAATTTTTTGTAGCAATGAAAACTCATTTATTGATTTATAAATCTAAAGAAAATAATTTTTTTTGTACATATAAATGATTCTCTTTTAAACACTTTGAAATAACACTTGAAATAATACTTTTTACTACTCAGCTTTGAAATTTATTTTAATAAATACAGTTAATCTAACCATAACTTAAATGACGTTAAAAGTTGCTTTCGTATAGGTTTTTTCCCATGTACGTCTGCTAAATATAACCCATAAAATACCAACAAAAATACTAATTTATACAATGCAAAGAATATAAATCGAATTTTTGTTTAAATCTTAAAACATAACTTCTCTTATCTTGTGCTGGTACACACATGTAGCTTGTAATTTTACCGCAGTTAGCCCTTTATATAGATAGAAAACAGTTGAGAAAAAGTGAACTATAAGTAATTTATTAGACTATAACATTCTTTCTACGAAATTCAAAATAAAACATCTTTGGATTAACACTAACAATTGATAGCTTACAAGCAAATCTCTCAGACAAGCAGCAGCTTTTCGATTTAGTTGGATAAATATCGAAGTAGCCACGTGATATGATACGACAATGTCAACAGATTCATTACAAAATCAAACAGATATATATATAAAAAAAGAAAAGCATTTTTTGTTCAAACGTCAAATGGCCTGAAGAGGCCATCCAATCCAAGAAAGACCGTGGCGTGACAAGATCTGGCCAAGGGGAAATTCTTGTCCCTTCGTTTATCGGCATGTGTCAGTTGCAGATAAAAGAAACTAATTGGTCCATGTTGCTTTGATTTCCCACATGTCCAATAAATACCACAAAAGGGGGCAAGGGAGAAATGTCTTTTGATTAACTAGGAATCCGCGAAGCAGTCTTTGTTTCTCCTCTGGGGTTATTGTTACTCCACAACATAGGATATTTCTTTATTTCTTTCATAAAAACATGTCAATAGTGTAACATAGCTTCCCATATAACATTTAATACGAGGATTATGATAAAACAAACTCCCTTTATAAGTCTGATTCATAGATACATACTAGTTTAAATTTCCAAAACTGGCTTGTTTTTTCAAATACTTTTAGCATTTATTACAATTTTTAATGTTATTTAATGATTATTAAGGAATAATGTTACTTTTCTAAATTATGAAAACGCGAAGGTTTTGTTAAACAAGTAATAACGCATATTTTTACTCATTTTATAAACTTGGTATGAAGACATGTTTAATAATTGATATAAGAAAATATATATATATATATANGGCCATATATATAGTAAGCTTGCATGATTTTTATTGCAAATTAGGCAGGGGTAACTAAATAAAAATAAAGAAGTATTTGTCACGCTTTTAAATAAATTGGTAATAAAATAGTTTGGATGCAACTTCTTTTTAGTTCTGAAAATGTCACTTACCTGGTTCTTCCACTATGTTTTTCAATTAATATAGTTAAAATAATTGCATTTTTATTATTTAATATTATTTGTTGCTCTTTTTGGTGGCTTTGCGTTATTGAAGGAAGCAAAACCCGTTTTTTTGTAGTTTATCCCATTAGAACAAAGATAAAATGTATTTAGTATCACTTCGCATGATACTATTGCACTCTCAAGTAATTTTCTAAGGTACATATCCCTTTCGTGAACCGTAATACGCTTATTTCCAAAGTATCAGTATGAAAATTGGGCAGTTCTAAAGTATCGGTTTTTAAGCGTCTTAGTATTGGTGCTGTCTTAATAATCACCAAATATATCAATATAATATTTTATATCTATATTAGTACATTTGGAACGTATTACATAACCCTTCAACATTTAAGTTTTGTGAAAAATACATTTGTCAGTGACAGCCAACTAAAGCCGAAATTTAAATAAGCAAAACAAAACTAGAATGCTTATTAGAACGTGCTAAAGCATGGGCATTTCTCTATCTGACCTTTAATTTACTGCTACAATATTTATAAGTAGTAAAGAAACGAAGTTCTTTATATTCTAATCCATTAAAATATTAATACACTATCTTTGCTGCCACTGAAAAAAAAGTAATTTCTGAAAATACGGAAAACCCGTTGTGGAATTCTTATCAAAACTGCACCAATACCATAATACCAGTAGAACATATTACCGGCAGTAGTGCTAATTAAACTTTTTTCCCTTTAACTTCGCTTTTCAGCACACTTTATTACAATAAATTCATATTATCAATATAATTTAAGTATTAGTGTGAATAATAACATCATAATATTTTACGGCTCCCCCAAATGAATAAGTTTATTTTTTCCCTTATTTTTCTTTTTAGTACGTAATTTTTTTTAAATATCAATTAACATATTACTAACAGTAATTAAGCATCATTGTCGTCAATGATAGTATGATGATTTCTTAAGGTTCTTCTAGATAAATATTTTTACTCCATTACTTTTGCGTTCTAATACTTAGTTAATTTATTTTATTTCAATATGCATATATTACCTAAATTAAACGTCATTGTCGTCAATAATAATATGGCGATTTCTTTTACGTTTCTTCTAAGCGAATTAGTACCAATTTTCCATTAATTTTGCCATTGAATACATCATATTTTTATTCAATTACCGTTGATTTTAAATAATTATTTCTTTGAAACACGTTTTAAAGGAATTAATATAAATTTAAAAGCAAAGCGCGTGGTATCAGACAACTTTAAATGCATAAATTTGGTGACGTAGACCACGCGTGATACCACGTAATGTTGTTTATTTAATTTATCTGGTACAGCGAATATAAAATGATTAAATATTTAAATCAGCGTAATAAACTATTTTTTATCAAACAGAGCTAAAAGCTAGCAATTATCACTGATGTGTCTTTAAAATATGTGAAAATTGATTCGTTAAATATTAATATTAATAACGCGGGGTTGGCTTTGTTTTTGGCTATTCAATAAATCGCGAAGTATGGATCTCTTCCCATGTTCTTAAGGATCTGTTGAGAAGAATTCAGACTGTTTTACTTTCAAATTCTTGACATAAGGAGTGGGGGTTTTTGCCCCTCAGTCTGACCGTTATCAACTTTACAAAAAAATCTTCAAATTAAAATAATATTACATCTCTTCTCGTCATCCCTACAAAGGGAACAGCCTTTTTTTTTCGGAGGGAAGGTGTTACCTACTGTGTATGCCCATAATGTATCTTCTAGAAGTATTTTCAAATGAAGCAACAATTCTTTTTTTAAAGTATTTTGTTCAAATTCTCTGGAATAAATCCCTCTTTCATAAGAAGTGCAAATGTACCAGAAATCATTTTTGCTACGGCTAAAGCTTTCACAAAAACTGAAATGAAACTACCTAGACGTTAAAAACTGGAATAAAAATATCTCCATAAATTCTTTCTTTCCTCCATATGCTCCATAAACTAACCACAAGGATATGCTATTTAAAATAATTATTTGTTGAACTAAAAAGAAATTAAATTGTTAGTTATTTATTAAGCTAGCAAACCATTTCAATAATTTACTTTTCTTATTTGAATTGTTTTTCAAGTTTCACAATTATTTCCAAAATCACAATCTTATACAAAAACAAAACAGTCCTGTTTTGTTACATTACTTTTAATTGTTTTCGTTTTTCATACAGACGTTATCGTAATGAACACTTCCACGAACCATTTCATGGAGATTGCTTAATTTCTGCTCTGTATCACCCATTAAATCAACTTGTCAACGCCTGGTAAAATGCCTAATGTCCTAGAAAAGAGGACAAAAATCGATAGGTTAGTTTGCCGTCGTGAAATTTGAATTGTTCTTGTAACTGCACCCCTGAGCTTTAGGAGCAGAGGAAAAGAAATTGAGCACATAATTAGACGTAGGAACGATCAAGAAAACTTAAAGCTTTTGAGTTTTACTAATCACGTCAATTTATGCTGCTTAATTGGGTTCCCTGAAGTGAATTTACAGAATTCAGTACTTACATGATTTTTGTTTCACATGAAACCAAAAAGAAATTATAAAATAACTTAATTTTTTTTTAAATGAAGTAAAGTAAAGTACAAGTAAATGTATACATAGTGCAATACCTTGCAGAAATAGTCACTTATAATTACTTATTTCAAAAGGCATTCAGAAGAATATGTTTAACTAGAAGGTTGCTACACCCTGTTCCCTTCGTTCACCGACCTCCACTTTTTTTATCGCAACCATTTTTGCTTCTTGACGATTACCAAAGTGTAACATCAAAACAAAATACATAGGTGCAATTTATTTAAAAGATCCTAAATTTTTTTATTGCATTATCGAAAATTGGGTATACGATCTTACAGAGATAAAATTCAAACCAAATCAGCTTGATTGGTTACCAATTCAGTTTCACCAGCAACAGGCCATTTTTTAAGAAATTTTCACTAGGGAGCACTAATAATTGAAGCCCATGAACGTTTTGTTAATTCTCCTGCTGTCCTTTGGGATTGATTTTGAGGGACATCGGAAGAGAATATAGTAAGGCCTCCCTTTAACTGTGGGTACGAAATGCCCTTAGGTAAAGGGGGGTCCGGGTAGTTCTTTTTTGAAAACTAGTTGCAAAAGGGTGCAATATTAAACTTTATGAGGCGTAATTTATGCTTAGGAAAAAAATTAACCGAACGAAAACTTTTTAAAAGTTAAACGCTTTTATACACTCTAAACTTGGCTTTAGTACTCTTTTATACTTGCACAGCATTAGTTGTAAATGATTTAATTGCCTTATATATCAACACATACAATGACGTTTTGTCCGAAACACCTACTGCTAGCACTTATTCAGCTCCTTCATTGGAAGTTATGTGAACTCCATCAATATAATCCCAACTGAATGAATCAAATGACTGGGAAATTCAGATCGATGAGTTTTAGCCTCAAGATTCTGTGCTCCATAACAAGGATGACGTTGTTTATGCTGAAATGCTACATATTATGGGAGATCTAGAGAGGAAGAGTCTCCAGTAAAGGGTTCAAATCGGCTATCTCTACAGACTGATGGAAGTCTGGACCGTGGTAGTAAAGTGCTATATTTTATTTTTTATTTAATTTCATTTTATAACTGGTGTTGAAGAGCCAACCCGATTCTGAGTTTACGAATATCAATGTTAAACTCTATAACCTTGTAATTTTGAACCCAACTCAGAAGACAAGGGTACTCCTGAGTCAAGGACAATCTAAATTTCGAGGGGGATTTTTTGATGGAACTAAACCACATTTGCGATACATGGAAAGGATAACTGCGAAAACCTACCACTGTTAGTCTGACGACAAGTGGATTATAATCCATGATCCATCTACAACTAAAGATATCTTACATGAGCACTGTGATCGATGCGAATTGGGAGCATAATTCGTATCAATCAGCCACCACTGGAATTCGAACTTAAGGTCACCTCATTAGGAGGCGAACGCTCAATCCATTAAGCCCAATTAAGCCCCCGTAGCTAAAAAAAAATTAATAAATAAATAAAAATACTGTGTATTTACCAGGTTTTGAAACTAGGTTCAAAGTACATGTTTTTTGTGTTAAGAAAATTTAGCCATTTTTTGTATGACTTGAAAATCTAAATATTTCTGAACTTAACATCTTCTTAAAAAGTTGCTAGCACTTATTTTCAAGCACCAACTAAAATGCATACTGTAATATTATGTTCGTATCTGGTTTGCATCGTGGTTTTAACCAGTATAATCGTTTATGCATTCAATTTGAATACCATACTTTTGAATATTTTGTGTTATTTTTAGATAGTGTTAAATAAAAAGCAATAATTTTTTCGTTTTTCGTAATTTCATAGAATAATATTTTTCTCATTTCTTTAACATGATGGATCCTAAAACATATTCTGGCTGTCAGAAAAATTAAAACTTTAAATAAATCGAAAATAATAAAATGAAATACTCATAAAAATGAACTTTTCATAAGGTCATAAAATAAATAATTTTCATTTCATAAAATGAATACTTTTAAAAAATGAAACTTTTTCTAACAAATCTATCCTATATACACTATGTAAACTTCTTAACGCGACAGCCTTATATTTATGAATTTTGTTTTTGTTTGTGAACTTTTTGTTTATGTCTCTACATGAATGAGAAAGCAAAACTGTATCCAAAAAAAGAATGATTAATTAAAATAATTAATGTCATAAAATGTGCAATATTAAACTGAATTTATTCCATGAATTGGATTAATGTACGTCCACTCGCCTTTTAATTAATAATTATTATTATGAAACAGTTTCAGTCATTATAATAAGATTTCTTATCAACACTCCCTCACAATTAATATTCACAAATACAATATTTCTCAGAATCCGGCCTTGCCCACCAATAAATTAAACACTTAGTTTTATTAAACTAACTATATGAACTAAGATTATATACGATCAAACCTTATTTCGTGTTGGTATTTTGAACCAGTTTAATTAGAATTGCTAATTCCAACTTCTCGAACAACGATTCTAAAGCTTATGAGTAATGATAACTTTGGGTGCGGTATCCAGGTAAAATATAGAAACTCGATTTATTTATGGACTTCTATAGTTCCGACTCGAAGGTCAGTAAATGGGAATTTTATTTTTGAAGACAATAAAATCAAAGAATTTATTAATAGCCGAGCCCATTTTGATGATTGCTAGATTAAATGGGAAGATAGAATTAAGAACAAGTGTAAGGTTTAATTTGCGGGTGTGTATTTGTTTTTCTAATGGTAAGGTGAACTTCAGCAGTTTGCTTGAAAATAAACTACATGTTCTTAGGTTGTTGATAACTATAATTTGGTGATCTAAAGGTCAAGTGTTATATGTTGTGATATAAGAGTTCTAATTTGTTTCTGTCTGAAATATAAAGAAAAATTAGTTTTAAGGATAAATCATATTACTTAATGACATAATTAAGGGAGTATGATGAACAAAATTTTTCTACGATATTGTTAAAATGTTTAAAAAATGTTTCATTTTCGAAATAGGAAGTACAAACGAAAATCAGCGGCCATATTAAAGCCAACAGCTCTTTTAAACTTTTTAAGTGATTCGAAATTTTTTTCGCTCTTGATTACAAAATTCCTTTATCCAAAGACAATTTACAAGTTAAAATAATATTTTTTTAACAATTATTTATCATTTTTCATTCCTACGTAATTAAATTACTATTATAAATAGCATTGTTACATCAGGGGAGCCGCGAACAAACTTGGGAGGGGGGAATTTCAAATTTTGCCGAATGAGATTCTTAATTTTACCGAATTAGAAAAAAAAACCCACCTGCAATTGTTCTTTACATGCAATAAAGAAGCATCAAGAGCAGCTCTATGGAAGTACAATTTATAACTTGTTCAAGAAAACAAGTTATAAATTGTTCAAGAAAACAAGTTATAAATTGTTCAAGGAAACAAGTTAAAATAAAATGTTTTCGCATATTTATCATTATTTCTAATTTACTTAAACATATATAAATTATCTGATAATGATTGATGTGGTTTTGGAGAAAATTAAGAAATTTATTCTTATAGTTATTATTGGAATTTTTATTTCATCATCACTAGAAAAAAAATCTTTGGCAGTTAAGAAACAAGTATGATTTGTTTAATATAGTATCAACAAATAAGCATATTTTTGAAAGTCTAATCTGTAATCAAACCAAGTTTACTAACAGCTCAGGAAGTAAGATTTGCTATAACCAAAGGGAAATAATTCATCTACCTAAAAGTCAATAGATCTTTAAGCAATTTCCTTTATTTACACTTCTAAAAATGAACAACGTTACATTAAATTGAATATTTTGAAATACATTTACTTGTTAGATTCGAAAAAGTAAGGTAAAAAACCGTAATATGTGTAGTTTTTTAAAATTTCTAATGGAAAGGCAATACAAAAGGAACAACAACAAAGTTAACAAGGTAAAAATGTTCAATGGAGTTGAACATGAAAGTTGACCGACGTCATTGCCTCACTAAGAGTTCTCTTGTTTGCCAATGCACTGGGAGCGATAGGGAACGATGTAGGTGAGCTCGATTCATTGGCTCTGACAAATAACAAAAGGGGTCAGCTTGGATATTCAAAAATCCCAATAAGATGAAGATGTTCTCCTAGACAGTCATGACCCGTCAAAAGTCGGAATTTTGCAACATCTTTGCAACGTGGAGAGTTGGGAGTAGACAGAAGAACGTCAATTCTCTATCGCTTTGACTGCAAACAGTCAAGTAGTTGTGCTTTAAAATTTTGTGACATAATTTGATTCATACCCAGTTTTTTAAAATGAAAAAAATATTTTTGAACATATCGACTGAAGCAATCTCGAACCCTTTCTCGCAAGGAAATCAACCTGTTCGTTCCCATAAACTCCACAGTGGCCAGGTATCCACCGCAACGCTCTTCTTCCTGGCCAATCTTTGCAAGTAATCCCGACATTGAAGGATTTCGCTCGATTAAAGAGCGCTATTTGAACTTATGGCCAGGATTTCTGCTTGAGAATCAGAGAGTAGAACCACTCATGAAAATTTTTCTTTAAAATTTTTTCTTTAAATCTTTCTTTTCGTTTTAAAAGATACTGACTTTCAGGAACTTCTTAAACGAACCAAAAATTTTAAATATAAAGTGCGGTTTCCTGGAGATAATTCCGTGTAAAAAATAAATTTTAATAATTATTTACAGCAGTCAAACACGGTTATAGTGAACACGGTTTATAGTGAACTCCCGGATATAGTGAACGAAATGTTCTTTCCATTCTTGATAATAATGTTATTTTTTGTGGATATAGCGAACCAAAAAAAGAGAGGAAGTTGGATATAATGAACTTTTTTCTGTCTTCGACTGATTTTCTTCATTTTTTTAAATAAGTTTAAAATTTCTACTTTAAAATAAATTCATAGACCGATTTTTAAAACCATCTATATCATGGAATGTAGCAACAAGCATTTTTTCTTGTTTGCTTTATTATTGAATTGATCCAGCATTCAAAGAAGCCCCAGTCTTCTAGTCTCTGGACAAATGCTTCAAGTCAAAGTCGATGAATTTGCTGAGCGATTTTATGAGACTACTTTTATGTGCTCGAATGGCTAGTTAAGCAGGTTAAAAAAGCAGAATAGCATAAATTCAGGTAAAATTATCGGAGAGTCGGGAAAAATGTTTCCATATCTGATGTTGAGGAGCATTTTTTGAGATTTATAGGGCATTTTCTTTAATTTTTGGGGCGTATTTTGTATTTTAAAGCATTTTTTAAATTTTTTGCTAATTATTTGTAATTTTTATTATTTTTTATAATTTTTTATTATTACACTGGCTTCCAAACAATGAAGAAAATCTCTAGGATATTAACAGGTGAAGCAACATCTTTTCAAATTGATGAAGAATTGTCAGTAAGTGTGACCGTCCTTTTCAAGTACGCACCAATAACGTTAGTAGACGTTGAAAGAAGCTTCTCCTGGTATAAAAATTTGTTTTCAGACAAGAGACGCTCGTTTACATTTCAAAATATTAAAAAAAAATTTAATAATCCACTGTAATTCTGATATTTAGTAGTATTGTGAGATGGAAGTTGTTATATTCATTTAAGTTTCTATACAAAATGAAAATGTTTTGGAGTCAATATATTTTCCTTTTTTTTGTTATTTTAGGATATAACATATTTTTCAAACTTTAATGAACGTAGAACAAGTATTGCATTGCTTTATGTTTTTTGAAACGACTCATAATCATTTTAAAGAATAAAACATTGTTTTAGTTCAATATTTTTACTTCTATTTAAGTCATGTCATAAGGCATTTTTAGCGCAATTTTTGCACCTTTAAGGGCATTTTTGCACCTTTAAGGGCATTTTTTGCAGTTTGTAAGGGCATTTTTTGCAATTTTTAAGGACATTAATTGAGATTTTTTAGGTCATCAAAATCCGGGCTCTACTCATCAGCTAAAGATTACTAATTTATTTTGTACGCAAGTCGAAGAGTAATAAAAAATATAAGTTATATTTTCTGATACTACGTATTATTTTTCAGTCATTTTTATATTTCATTTTATTGGTCATTTATTTGAATAATGTATAATAAAAGGGGGGAGTTTGGAACCATTAGTTAAAATTGTTTGCGGAACGGATATAGTGAAGTCCCGGTTTTAGTGAACGGAAATTTCGGTCCCTTAAAGGTTCACTATAGCGGGGTTTGACTGTATTTTTAACATAGCATAATGAAATAACTCTAATAAATAACATTACTCTATGCTGTTAAAATGTTCATCAAAAAAATTCTATATTTGAATTAGGAAGCAGAAACGAAGCACAGTCATCGTTTTTAAAGCCACCAACTCTCAGGAACTTTTTAAGCGAATACAAAATATTTGTACTCGATTATAGAATTTGCTTATCCTTAGACAATTCCTCGTAAAAATTAATTTAAATAATTATTTATTACTTTCATTATTTCACTTCATCATGCCCAAAACAATTTTTCCTTGATAAACAAAGCAGGGAAAATTAAAATCATGAATATTTGAATAAATAAATTTTCCTTCAGAATTATAAGGAGTTTTTTTAATTTTACTTAGTAATAATCTCTTTAATCAAATACAGTAAACGCGCGAGAACATAAAAATGAAAATCGTTAATAAAATGCTTGAATTTTACCCGATATTCTTAGATTAATTAATCCAGTAAACACTAAACATTCTCAACTTGATTTACGAAGTCACAGATGTGGATAATTGTTCAAAAATCGTTTTCAGATAAGGAGAGTATATCCAAATTGTGGTTATAGTTAATGACTTTAGCTATAATGCGAACTAATTTTCTGCATTGAATTTAGGTTAGTTCTGATAACAGCACTAATGACATCCACTTTGACCAGTGCCTTAAATTGATAGAAGGGGACTTGGTTTTAAGCTATAACAAAATTTTATCCTAAGGATTGGACTGAAAACTTTCGACAATGTAATTTTAGTCTGAAAAATGATCGTGCTAATAACACAAGTTTGTAATTTGATTGTATTCTGTTAAAGTTTGGTTACTGGACTAGTTTAACAAGAAATTTAATATTAATTGCCATTTCAATATATACAAATTATGTTAATTTTTTTTAAAAATTTAAATTAGTAGTCTAAAGTGTAGCGTCATAAAAATTCCGGACACATTAAAATTTTTTCATATTTTGTGTATTTAATTTTTAAACTAAAATAGGTGTTGAGGATTAAACACAAATGGTGCAAAATCATTTCAAGTGGTGGCAAATCAATCACGATTGATAAGGAATTGGTACCATTGATAAGGTACGATTGATAAGGAAAAAAATTATTTGCCACCTCTTCACCGTACGCAGTAAAGAATTCCGGATCAAATTACGGGAAAAAAATACCGGCACTCAGGGTGCCGGTACTTTTTACTGCAGATTATCTTTCTATCAAAAGATGTTACAGAGCAAAAATCTGGTAATTTATAATTTTTACAGTAATTATTACCGTAAAATCGCTGAACCACTTTAGTTAAATAAATAATACTGCAAAAACTACGATATAATATTTTATGGTAGAAATAGAACTTACTGATGATGTACCCAAGTGCCACCAAAGGGTTTTTTTAAATTTTTTTTTAATCGTATTTAATGGTTTTATTTAGGTAATCTTTTTTAAATGTATAAAAATCAAGATCAACATTTGAGCTTGGCTATAGATATATTTATATACTATTTAAAATTTAATTTTGCTCAAAATGGATTAAATATATTCGTCTAACTATAGTTGAATTACATACCGATTGCAAGTTAATTGATGCAAATAATTTTTTTTGTAAGCACATTAATAAAAATCCATTTTTTTGGTCTTTTTTTATTCACTATAGTATGTTTTTGTAAAAATTTACATAATTGCAAGATAATATGCAATAAAACAAAACGCATACATTTCTTTTGAAATTAAATTTGAGAAGTATATATATATTTTTTGAAAATATATTTATTAAGAATGAGAAGTTATAAATATATTTATATCACAAAAGGCTCTAGAATAGAGTTTAAATCCTTTTTATTTTATGTTTGTGAGTCAATAAAAATTTCACATTTAATGTGTGACTATTTTATGTTTGAGTTAAGATGCTTCTCTATTTATAGTAGAGCTTCAAATACTTTCTTGACCGTATTCTAACTTTAAGCAATATTGCTTTGGCTTTTAAAAAGAAATAGATATAGAAGGAATTTCAAACTTATTAAATTGAATGTAAAGTTGGATTAAGTGTGATATTAAAATCTGTTACAAACTTTTGTATAAAATATTATAACTTTCGAACAGAGAAAAAAATTATACGAGTTTAAGTTTGGATAGTTTTTTTAAACCTGCCTTTAGTCTAAATGTGAATATATATTTTTCCTTAATAAGTAATGCTTGGTTAAAAATTTTATTCTAAAATTGCGGTAAAATAATCGACAACAGGCTGTCCATCAAATTAATCGTAAAGTTTACGTTTGGGAGCATTTCCTTACCATTACAGGTTTAAAACTGTTTGCAACTGGATTGTTTAAAAAACTGTGAATACAAAATTACACCGTTTTTAACCATTTACTAGTATGGCTTCAAAACCATGAAAATAAATTGTAACTAGACATTGGATTTTCTTGATCACATACTTACTTAAAGCGATGTTCCTTTGACTTTTAAAAAGTATAATAGATGGAAGGAACTTTTTAAATTGAATGCATTAAATGTCATATTGAAATCTGTTTCAAACTTTGGTATAAAATTGCAGTACTTTAAACTTTTTAATAGAAATAAAAGTTAAACGAGTTTAAGTTTTGATAGTTTTTCAAAACTACTTTGAGTCTAAATGTAAATTCATATTCCTCTTTGATACACGATACGCTGTTAAAAATTTCACTCTAAAATTATGGTCCGACAGCAGTCTGTCCATCCAAATAACCGTAAATGTTACGGTTAGGACCATTTCCTTACGGGTTTGCAGCTGTTTACACAGAGTATGGTATAAAAACTGTGAATACGAAACTATACGTTTCTTTAAACCATTTACAGCTGGCATGGTTTCGAAACCGTAAAAATGAAATGCAACTGAGCATTGATGTTAGATTATGTTAGGCTTTTTGTTAGGTAATTAACATTGGACTTCAGTTGACGAGTTAGAGGTTTACCTGCATTATTGAAGTGTGATCTATTTGAAATAAGTAGTTTTTTAATTTTTTATTTTATTTTAATAATAATAAACTTATATTTATCACTATCTATGAACACAAGTTAAAATGGTCACATTTGAAAAAAGGTGAAAAATTATTTAAATTAAAATATAACATGACAAACGAGTCATAAATAATTGGTATGAAAACAAAAACAACCGAAGTTCATTATCTGGCTGTTATTGCATACATTAACAACTGCATCATTGTCATCATTATTACATAATACGAAAAACGCTTTCCACCATTGCCTTCTTCCTTATCAAAATATAAATAATTGCATGTTCTGAATATTCTTAATGATGAGTAAGAGAATATATTATTGAAAAAAACTGCCGCAGTTAGCATTTCATTTATCAATAAGTGTATCATTTTCGTAAATTTCGCACCGTGAATGTCAATAATATTAGAGGGTACAAAAATATCATTAATTTTCATCTTCAAGTGTGTGTGGAGAATTCAATAATCCTTAGCCCCAAGGCATCAATAACAAAATAAAAAGAAATTAATAAATATTTATACTTAACTTACCTAAAAGCGTTCTGTCATGCAAAACAGCTTTTCGGTAGTGTTTATGATGCTTGCTGGTTATTTAGAATATTTTGATAATTTATTGATTTTATACCTGTGTGTGTGTGTTTTTGATCAATTGTTCAATACTTGTAGTACGGGTAAACATGTTGTGTAGTGATAGTTCAGGTCATATTTGTGCGTTTTATGAATCCTAATAATACTTTTTTTACTTTGCACTTAACTGTTTTTAATCTTGAGCTAAAGTCAATGACTAGACCCAAAAAACTACTTTGAATTTGAAAACGCTTCGTGAATATTTATTATTATTCAGAGAATAAATATTCACGAGATATTATATCATTAATGTTGTTATATTTTATTATTATTTATTACCTCAATTTATAAATATTCACGAGATGCGGTTTTTCCAAGTTCTAAAATTAGTTCAAATAATTGCACTTACAAATGGCTAGTAATTACTAGGAGTCCCGTTCGCTGAGAGTGCCGACCCCCGGAACTAAAAATTTTCTTTATTGCTTTGCTATTTGATTTGATATTCTTGGGTTTGAGCTCAGTTCGATTGCTCTTTGGATACTTATGTCTTTTATTCAAGCTTTGTATGAATATTATCTCTTTTAAAAAGAAGTTTAAAAAAATACATAAAATATGCATATAACACATATATATGTGAAAACTTCGAGTTTTAAAAATTTTATTCAATTTATATATTTTGCGATTTGATTTATATACATTTCAGCACTACTTACATTTACAGTTGGAAAAATAAATCATAGAATTTTCCTTATATACGAGATTTTAAATTTAAGTGCTTAGCGACGCATCAATTTTAAGTTTTTTAATTTATATAAAGTTTGTAAAATGAACAAAAACCAAAGAAAAGGGTAAGAAAAATAGGCACGCTGAAAGAAAGCAAGGTCAAAACTGCCAGAATATGAAAAAATGTACCGTTTTCAGGCTCTGTACATGGGAACACCAAAAAGCAAGGTAATTTTTACAGAAGCTTTTTGGTAATGATTTTGGGAAAATTAAGAATAAAATATGATTTTATAATATGAGATAGAATTTGGTTATTTTATCATGATACCTTGGAGTATGGTATAAAACCCATTTACTAGATTAAATTTACTTTTAAGTTTTGTATTTTTAATCAAAATGTGAGGTAACAAAAACTATAATTTTGAAAGCAGAATTTCCAGTAAACAGAATTAAGCTTAACATGGCGATATTCTAACCAAATTTATGGAGAAATTACGAAATGAATGGTCTAAATACCGTATATTTAGGCTTCAATAATCAAAATTTTGCTTTAGTTTTCTTATTTTTTATTTATTTATTTTTTAATATTTTGCACGTTACATTCTTCGCACCCAACACTTGGCACGTTTTTCTACTATATGTTAAAAATATTGTTCCGATTCAACCAAATTTACAAGTTGTTGCTTAGAATATTGTTTTTTTAAGAATAAGTAATTTGATGTATCGTATTTTATATAAAAACATAAAATTTAAATAAAAAAAATGTATCCAAATCAGTGCGTGATTTTAAGAACAAGTTGTTTCCTGGCTCTGATAAGCAAATCTTTTTTCTACATTAACATTCAACTCGAATAATACTATATGAAAGTAAAGAAAAATTGAAAGAGTTTAGTAACTGAAAAGTTATGCACCAAAGGACGAAAAATATGATATAATATTGATATTTGAAAATAAAGAAAAATAAACCTCGAAAGAAAACACTATTTCAGATAAAGCTTATCATAATTGTCCAAACATTCCAACCGTATAAAAAGCCTTCAATAGTTACAACTTTATGGAAGATAATATTCTTGAAAATATTCTGCTCTTTTCTAGAAAATTGCTTACAAATAACTTTGCCTACGCAGGAAACAAATGAAACTGAAACTCTTATATTTTACGATAACGATCGCCATGTTAGGCTTAACGACAATAGCTGACTTTCTTTCAAAGTTTCAGCCTTAATAAAAATAACTCTTTCCCCGGAGTATTCACCATTAAGCTGCTGTAACAATATTTGTGACAGGGCTTTCTTTTACAAGTGAATGGATATGGAAAATAAGAAGTGAAGTTTAGAATAAATTCTGAATGCGTGATGCTGATATTTGTCAAACTTTTCCACTGAACTCCAAGATGGCTTCTCAAGTGTGAAAAATGACGGGGGCGGGTTTTCTATTTTGGGAATGAAATAAAATTAATGAAGAGAAAAATATATTGAAGAAATTTTTTTAACTGAATTTGGTTTTCAGTTTTTTTTGCACTATTTATGTTGGATATTCAACTTTATAAAGTGTAAAAGATATGTGAAAAGAATTATTCAGAAATATTGGTATGTAATTGGAGCGGGCTATCTGAAGAAAATGCTTGTGGTAAAAACTGGAAATGCGTTACATAAATTTCAAAATTTCAATCTATTTAATTAATTTTAACAAAATTACTTTTTTAGAGCGTTTTTATATAACTGTCTAGCATGCCTAGAATGTATTGGCCTAAGATTTGTGTCAATTAGAATAAAATTCTAGAAAGCAGAGACTATGAAAATTTTTCCTATTAGGGTCAACCAATAGGAAAAAATATAATTAAAAGAAGAAATTTTTTCTCAAAACTCTATTTTTGAAGTCAGTTGACACGATTTTCCAAAAACGAGTGCATTGATTTTAAAAAAAAATTGCTCTCCATTTAAGTAAAATTAAGGTATCCAACCGGGAAAAAATCAGCAATTTCGACGAAAATCCCCCTTTTTTTATTGATCATATTTGAACTTTAGTTTACAAGCTTTCCAAAACTCTAGAAATTTTTAAACTCTGATTTTTAGAAATGAAGTTACAGTTTTTTTTTCGTTTGCTGACAGACGAAACCGAAACTGGAAATGAACTCTCGAAAACGAAACTAAAATTATTATGCTTTGAGTGTTTTCACCTTTTTTTTAATATAAATAAATAATATTTTTAAGACAAATACAATTCATTTTCGGAAATTAATTTTTCAATTATTTTTTTTTGGTCATAATTTTCTTAAATTTCAGAATTTTCTTGCATTTTAAATGCATTTTTAGAAGAAAGTTGATTTTGACAAAATTTCTTTACCGTAACACACATTACAGAAAAAAATTTATTATAGAATTCTTTGAAATTTTGTATGCTGATTTTGTATAATGTTCGTGATGTTTTGAACCTAAATCTTAAGTCAAAGTGTGAATTTGTTATTTTTATCAAGCTTTAAGAACGAATTTTTAAATTTCTTATTATTAAAAATTCAATATTAAGTAATATATTTAGTTCTACTTCATTGTCTTCTTCAAATTTTTTAAGATTTTAGTTTAAAACATAAGTAATTATATTGCTGATCTAGAAAAAGGAAAACTATTTTGAAATTTCTGCATTACAATTTGTTTTAGAGATGTTGGCACGGCATAAAAAATTGCAGTGTCATGCTCAAATTTTCCCTTATGTCGAAAAATATTTTTTTAAATTTTTAAACTTTACTTTAAATTTATGGTTTTAGGACTCTTGCTTGCCAAACATAAAATTAAAAAACTAATTAAGTCTTTCTAAAAAAATATGTTGAAATTAGTTGGATACCCTAATAAGATATTGAACAAAGATTTTTTCTTAAAGCATAATTTAAGTTAAAGGGTAATGTTTACACGGTTATGGTCTAAATCTGACAAAAGCGAAAAAATATTTTTGTTGCATACAACGATTCCAAAAATTTTAATTTTTAAAAAAAATGTTGTTTGTTGTTTAGTTGAATCAAAAGAAGTGTGCAAAATTTCTATTAAATTGATGTTTCAGTTTTTGATAAATTCAGTCTACCGCGAATATATATTTTTTCCCTAAGGAATCTAGTACGATTTTCTAAAATTTCGATATATTAAATTTAAAACATTTCAATCTATATATATATTTCTCTTACACGGCGATAAAAAAAAGCCTCATTACAACTCCCCGAATGGCAACGCTAGAAAATTGACCAATCATTGCGGCTAAAAATGTCACATGGTGAGGTGGCTCAACATATAGCGCTTATAAAAATGGAAACTGAAATAACCAGAGTGTAAAATATTATGTGCTTATGCGCATCGTATTTTTTGTTAAATAATTTATTTATTATATATCATTTCATAGATGGTAACGAGAAGAGTTTTGTGGCTGCTATGGTGACTAATTAGAAGGTAAATTGTTTTTTTGAGTGAGTGTGAGATTTGTTTTTTGGAACTGCGATGCTGTAATTTTATTGTTTAGTTAAGAAATCTTCCTTTTGTATTAAACGTGATAGTAGTTTCCTTAATTATTTGATTCGAAATCCTTTGAGTTTTATTTGAGGTCAGTTTATTTTTTATTTTTTGACAAGAGAGAGCATTCTAACCAAATGTGATTTCTTCCGAAATTCAATGTTTTGTGTGCAGGTCGTCGGGCTACCGAAGCGGGGGTGCCATCCCCTCCGCAGAGGATCAAAATTGTGATGGTATGTCTTTGGATCATCCTCCGGGATGTTTCCCAGACCGTCGCCAATAGCCCATTGTGCAGCTCTAGTGCGACGTAAATTAACAACAACAACAACAACAATGTTTTGTTTATGCAGGTTTTTCCATTGCAATTCACTTATTTCAATTTTTAATAGACTTAATTATAGCCAAAATTTTAACCTTTTTAAAGAGATATCAGTTTTAGAAATTTTATATTGAGATTTTATACTATAGCACATTTCTAATAGGTTTAGCGAATTACATGTCATTTATTTGAATTCAAATTTATTTTAATGACTTAGTATTTACTAAAAAGATGTAATTTTTTTTTTTAAAAAAAAGTTGTTATATGGATTTGAATGATTGTTTTGAATTCTTAGAATTTTGTGAATTTGCAAGAACCTAAGTTAGTAGCGAGCGAAGCGAGCTTTGTTTGCGAAGCAAACAATATAAGATTGCGTAGCAATTTTCGGGGGCTGGCGAGCAGGGGGCGCAGCCCACTAGTTTAATAAAATTTTCAATATATTTTAAATAATTTTTTTTATTAAATTTTGTTTAAATGTTGTATTCTTCCAAGTGCTCAAAGTTTGCATAAAACATACATTTTGTTAAAAACAGTTAACGAAAATATGTTTTAAACTGAATAAACTGTAGTAATTCAGTTCCTGGGAAATGAAATGAGCGAAAAGAAGAAATCGGAGGTTAATGAAGGTAAACATGATTTATTGAGGTCAATATAGATGAATATTTTTTTCTCTCTCATTAAGTAATCACGAAAACTTTATTCCCAAAAAGCAAAATAACTGTTAGTTTTATACTTATGAATGAAGCGAAATTATGGCATGATGGAAATCGATTGTCATATTAAGAGCTTTAGTCGCTCATGGGTTTCATAACAGTTAAAATGCCTTAGCATTCAAAGTGCTCAGTAAATACTACCCTCTAATTTTTTTTTAAAATCATGCCATAAAAGATACACATTAAGGTTTTCAAAATAATAAAAATGCTATCGAAATCGGCCGCATCATGTGGGAGGAAAAACACCAAAATCACTTTGATCGCTTGATGAAACATGATGGCGTGCTTAGTAATTACTTTTAAATTCTTTTTCTGAATTCTTCCCGCAGCTAAACAGGTCTAAAATTTTTAAGTCTCAATCCCCTCCGTAGTGATTTGTTAGATTTTAATAGCAATTTTTTTTACCTAACTTAATGGTTAGTTTGAAATTCTTAACGAGTATACATTTTTGGCTTCTAGAATTAAAAAAAATTGAGCCCTCAGTATAAAATATACTACAGAGGTTAGATCTGTCTACAGCTATACTAAAAATTTATAAGTTTATTTTATTGACTATTAATATTTCCTGCATGAGTATTATTGCATTATTAATTTATTTTGATAATTTTCCTGTGTTGTTGTAATAAGCTACAGTTAAAAATGTGCAGCTAGATAAATGGTGTTTTTGACTTATAAACAATAAAACCTACAAAATTGTATATCATTCTATTTAGTAGATCTAACGTTATTTTTTTAATTTCCTTTTTTCCATTTTTTTTTCTATTTTGGTTATTCTTTTTTCAAATTTAAAAATATCTATGAATTAACTATTAGTTAACTGTTTTAATGTTATGCTATGGACCGGGATAACCTGGTTGGCAGGGCACTGGACTCACATTCGTAAGAACGGGAGTCCGAAACCAGCCGGCCGAAGACTTTCCGTGTAGTAAATAATGATTGGCTCACGTTAAATCTGTCGGGCCAAAAAGTCCACCCTGTTCCCATTACAAATTACACCTCTGGGGGTAGTGAATTGGAGATTTATCGTTCTCTGGTTCAGGTCAAAATTACGATCTGTGAATGAATAAATGGGCTCGACCTATAAGCGGATGTGATGTATGGGTGTGACAGAAGTCAAATTCTTGACCATAGATAGCGTCACTGGAAAACAAGAACAATCGCACCTCCTTGCCTTAATGGCCAACGACTACAACAACAACAATGTTATGCGATAAAGGAAAATAATATCGTTTCCTTAAACGTTCCTTAATAATATCGTTCTTAAATAATATCGTTCCCAAAATAATATCGTTCCTTATCGCTTCCTCGTTTCCTTATCGTTATTAAACTTAGACTGAATCATAAGTTTGTTATAAAATGGGCTTATTTCCCTTTAATATTTAAATAAATTTCTCATATAGAGCTTTAAGACTACTCTTTAAATTTATACTCTGGTCCCTCCAAGAACTCAGACTGAATATTCAAGAAATTACATTTCCTAGTCTGAAATACAAGCATTTCTCCTAGACTAACAAAATAAATTCGAAACAAGTATTTCTTTTAAGCGAATTTGTATATTCGAAACCCCCTTACCACTGGTATAAATGTGCTCTAAACAATTCTCTTTTTGTCGGTTGCGTATTTTAGTTTACGAACAGAAATGGTGAACCAAAAATGGAAACTTCACTTCTCGATGAAAAATGAGAAGGTTTTGTCCGCAAAAGCTTGTCTATTATCCTTCAGTAAGTCCATCGAGTCTTTGGAGGCTTTTATCATAAAAATAAGATTTTGAAAAATAGCGAAATAGAATGGTGTATATTATACTTCGGGGGAAATCTGTATATTGAGAAAATAAAGGTTAGATTAGGTTTAAGTAGTGATTTCATTTTTATAAGTGTATACTCACATTATTAAAGTATTAAAAAAATAATAATATGGAATATTAATTCTTTTGTAAGTTTTTTTCTTTTGCTCCAACAAAATAATTATAATGAATCTAAACTGGAAAATACTTTTGATATCTACGTGGTGTTCTCTTATCACCGCTCTTGTTATGTATTTTTAATATGCTTGACAAAAAGGATGTCAAAAATATACGCACAAGGTCATAAATCAACCCTGAAATTAAGGCAAAACCCTGGGTGCATATTTGTAATGTTCTACTCTAATGTGCGCTATCTGAGCTTCAACTTGACTAGGGAATGTTTGTAATGAGCGCACAAGCCCTGCATACGTATGTGTAACATTAAAAAATGCAAAGGAATTTTAGCGTTAAGTTTAAAGGTTTTGTTTGTCTTGAAAAAAGGTTTTTAGCTGTTCGTAAACCCATCTTATATTAGTCTCGTCTGTATTCATTAACTACAGCAAAGTGATGAATCTCTAGGTATTTCCTTATATATATTTTTAGGATCTAACCGAGAAAAAAAAGAAATTGAAAATTGACCGATATATTTATCGAATCTTTCCATTTTGGGTCGCCTCCATGGCCACAGGATTTTCACCTTTCACGAAACTCCCTACAGCACAAAAGGGAGTTGAGTGATTTCTTCTACCATTCTTGTTAAAGTGTCAACGTATATTCCTCTTAACGTAAACTGGGTTTTGGGAATCAGGAAAAAAGTCAGCTGGGACATGATCAGGTGAGTATGTCGATACTTTATATAGGGATATACTATATGTTTTGTCATGGCACCTTGTTTAAAATTTACAGTTGATGAAGTTTCTGATTCTATTAAAAAGTCATATGGATTTGATTGAATTTTGATTTAACGATCTGATTTATTAATGAAAGTGGAGTAACCATCTCGTTGTTATTGTTGTTGTTGTTCATTTACGTCGCACTAGAGCTGCACAATGGGCTATTGGCGACGGTCTGGGAAACATCCCTGAGGATGATCCGAAGACATGCCATCACAATTTTGATCCTCTGCAGAGGGGATGGTACCCCCGCTTCGGTAGCCCAACGACCTGCACGCGAACGTTGTTATTGAAATATGCCATCATAAATGCATAATGAATTGGTATTGTTAAATGAGTATTGTGCAAATCGAAAATAAATAACTGACAGCATTATCAAATAGATTTATTTTGGGACGTCTTTTTGACTACAGAGTCTTTACCTTTCACCAAACTCCCTACAGCAAAGAAGGAAAAGAATTTGATTGCTGCTATACTCTTGGGAATTTTCTTCTGCCGTTCCTGTTGTATTGGGCTAATACCACCGATTGCAACAGAGAAGGTCGCAGGTTCGGGACACAAAGTCTCAGAAAAACATCTGTGTTTACAAGCGAATACGCTGAATACAATAGTTGAACTGTTAAGTAAACATTAGATGATTCAATTTCTTTATCAACTAATTGGTAACATACTTTATTGTTTTATCCGATTAATCTATCTATATAGTAATACCGATTTAAAATATCGTTAGTTACGATGCAAAGAGACCAAAATTTTTTTCCTGTATGTACTTATTAAATTAACATTATCCGATACAGTTCTTTCCTTCGAATGTTCTAAATCTTAATCACACAAGAGGTTGCGGGTTCGATTATTTCCAAAAACATGTGAAATTGTTTTTGTTCAGCTCTCTTTTTCATGCATTTCTGCTGCTAAGCTTGCTGTCTTATAATTTCAAGTTGGTTTACAGCCAGTACTTGAATCAAGCATAAGTCGATAGGGGCTCCCCTGGTCGAGCGGTATCACCATGCCGTAACCCTGGATTGTACGGTACGGTACTTTTATTTACGTCACACTAGAGCTGCACAATGGGATATTGGCAACGATCCGGGGAACATCCCTGAGGATGATCCGGAGACAGCATTCATACGCCACATCCTGTTGTAAAGGGAGGACACATTCGCATACCATTCATCCATCCGCAGATAGTAATTATGACCTGAGCACAATCAATCTCTGATTTTATACCCCAAGAAGTATTGATTTGTTATGGGAACTTGAAGGACTCTGTGACCCCAACAGATTTAGCATGCACCAATCACCATTTTGTACACGAAGAGTCTTCGGTCGGTGGGGATCGAACTCACCTCTCTCAATAGGGCTCAACGCCCTGCCAGCCAGGCTATCCCGGGCCTTAATTCTGAATATATCTTAGTGCTGCCTTTCTCTAAGTGGTGCTACCCGTTCTACTTGACAAAAGCTTATACGTACTTACGCAATTGAGCACACAAGCCTGATGCATATGCTTGTTACCTATGAATAAATAAATCGATGCAGAAGTTTGAGCTTTCCTGGACAAATGGTATAGGCCGTCAAGAGCTGCGCATAGCGTGGAGGAAGTGGGTTCGAATCTCGCTGTTACCACGGATGAATCTTCGTGCTGTCCTCTGTATTGTGCTATCTGTCCTTCTATTTGGCAAAGGTTTATAAGTCTTAATTGAGCAGACAAGCCTGCAGATGTGTGTTGTACAAATAAAACAATCAATTAACAAGTTTAAAGATTTGTTTATTGAATGTGTAATACGATGCATTGTGTATCATTAAGAAATATATTTTTCGAATATTTGGACTCCATACTATTTACACTTTTTTTAGAGGTAAGGAAATATTATTAATAGTTTCTCTAATTTGCATTCAATTTTCTTCATTTTTTTCCCTGTTAATACTCCCCCCCCCAGAAAAACAGAGGTTATTTTGTATAACATTTGCATTGTAATTTTTATAAACTCAAGTTGTTTACCCATGAAAGGTTTCTTTCTCAAATCATATAAATTTAAATTAAAAATGCATCCTTTAACTTAAAAAAAGGCAAAATAATTGAATATAGTTTTTAAAACAGAGTACAATTCAGTACAATTCACTTCTATGTGATTATATTACAAAAAACTATTAACATTTTTAAATTTCAGAAAAATTTGCTACTTTTGCTGGTAAATTTTTATGGATTCAAGCTAAGAAGCAAACACATCAAACTAAATAGCATAATCTAATCCCGATTACCAAAGCAAAACATGGATTATTTCTTCATTTTTAAGTTGAACATACAGGTACTTGTGTTGATCAGAGAACATCTTGAATTTCCCATCAAGGATGCGAGCTTATTTCGTAAGTTCAATATTAAATCCTATAAAACATATTTAGAACATCCGAACAAATTGGTTATGTTATATGTATGTTTCTATGATATTTCTCAGTTGATACACTAAATACATATCTGTTCTGTGTTTATTGACAGAAAGTTGCATATTTAATAAGTCATTGCTCAATAGCTTTCATTTTAGGTAGATGTTAAGAAAGGGGGATCAATATTAGCTCAGGTGTCAAACTGGCATACGCATATCGTTATTGGCATAGTGACTATTAATAAATAGACAATCAAAATGATTTAAGTTGAGAAACCAACACTTTGTTTTAATAACCTAAATTGGTAAACTAACAATTCTAATTGAAATAAATTTAAGAAAATGGATTTCTATGGTTTTGCTTTTTAAAAATTACTAAGTGACTTTTGAGACAGTTGGCGAACATTTTTAATATTTTTTTCTTTAGAAACTGTCCAGCGTTCTTTTACCAAACATTACTCACTTACCCAATCATTGGCATTTTAATCACTTCACTTCTTCCATTACAAAAGAGTTATTGCATAAACTATTCTTTGCTATTATCTGCATGGTTTAACCATTTGCATTCGGAAGTGACGTTAAAAAGATAGTGTATCACGGAGAATTTCTTTAGCAAAAAGAATTACTGTTTCCATAACCATTAATTTTGGTCTTTTGCCTTGACTTGTCTTGAGTAAGTCTTCTTATTGCTGCCCCGATATGGTGTGTCAAGCCACGGAATTGATGCGTTTCTTTTCAAAAGATAAAGTCGTATTGGAGCTGAAACGTTGACATGGTTAGAACTGTACCATTTAAATTGTATCTGCCTTTGTTTTTTAGTCTTATTTTATGGGGTATATTGAGTTTTTATGGTGAGGGGTATTTTAATGAAGAGATTTGTTGAAGAAAATAAAGAAAAGACATTATAAATCACATTTTCAAACACTTTATACAGGCAAAGATTTTGAGTTCCTTTTTTAAAGGTCCCTAAGAGTTTTGTTTTTCGAATATTTTGTTGATTGACTGTTTTCTCCAATTAATCAAGTTATAGACTCCATTAGTGAGATGATATGATTATTGCTATTAAACATTAGTGAGATATAATTTATTGCTAAGTTGATCTAGTTTGAATTACTTTCATATCACAGCAATGAAATGAGATTAAGAATCAGCCGATTAAATATTTTGACATTTGGTGAGATTTAATATCAAAATAACCTTTCGAATATTGGATTGTGTTGAACCATAATATCATACGAATTGCCTTAACCTTCATATGGTGCTAAGTTTAACCATGATATCATTCGATTTTATCACAGCTTTTATATGGTGCTATGATGAACTATAATATTATTCGCATTGGCCGCAATCTTCATATAGTGGTAATTTAAGCGTTAGCATAATTCAATTTTGCTACAACTTTCATATAATGTAAAGATGAACCATAATATTATTCGAATTTTCACAACATTCATATGTTGCGAAGTTGAACCATAATATCATTTGAATTTGCAGTAACCTTCATATGATGCTAAGTTGAATCGCATTATCATGCTTATTATACTTGATTGCTTGATACTATGTTTCTACTTGAATGGCAACACCGTTCAAGTTAACACGTCGTTCAGGTCACAGAAAGTCTGCTTATTATTACTGTTTAAAGTACAGATATGGAGGTCCAACATTGAACCAATTTTGCTAAAAGTGTAAAATGCGCAAAAAAGAAAGAAAGAAAAGAAGAAGAAAAAAAAAAAAACGGATCACCCTGAAACACTTTTGATTTGATGATCGGATCTTCACTTTCTAAGACTCCATCTAAATGGCTCGAAGGGGTGACCTCAAATATGCTAATTAATTTGCGCAGATGACATTTTAAGCTACGAAATCAGACACAAAAATGTACCTTCTCCGAATAAACATACCTTTTTTTCTGTGAATTCGGATTTCTGACCCACAGAATAAAGGGGATCGCAATCTAAGAAATATGGGTCCGATAGTTTGGCTAGGAGAGCACTCCAAAGTTTGGACCCCTTAATGCTAATTTTACATTTTGCGAATTTCGCTATATTTCGAGAACTTCTTAATTGAATTGAAAATTTTTTGCACACTACTATAAAATTCGCATATCCAAAGATAAATTCATGCAAAAAAAATTGAAAATATTTATTATTTGTTACATTTTTATTTAATTAATGTTCGAAACAATTTTGATTTGCAAGGTATATAATTTTTTGAATCATTTTAAAGAATATAATATTACAATGCAAAATATAAAATTTGAGCAGAAACGGTAGGATAGTTCATGAGAAAATTGAATTTTAAACATGTCAAATATTTAAAATTCGATTTCTCTAGGGTTATTTGACAGATTTTGCTCAAAATTTGTCCTCTGTCTTGCAATATTATATTCTTTAAAATGATGCAAAAAATTGTGTACCAGATCCCTTTCGGTATCTTGCAATCAAAATTTCCACAACTTTTTGAAATAATATATAGAGTCCTCAAATCATTGCTGGGATTGTATATTTAATGACAATACAAGTTTCATTCCTTTTCTGACCGCTGAAAGAATTGATCACAATAACATTGCCCAAAGGCAATCGCTAATCTAAATTTTGACACTTTTCAACAAGCGAGAGTGTTTAAATCTCAACTGGACCTTTGTAACTGTTTGATAATAAAAGTTTCTTTAGTTTTTCGACCATAAAAAGTAGAATTTATTGCGATATTATAACAAAACAGAATTTATCATCAATCAAAATTTTGACCACTCTCAAACTAGCTTAAATTCTAGCTGAAACAATATGCCTGTGATGATAATAGACAGTAATGAAAACTTTAAAACAGTTTTATTAAAAAAGAGGAAGTAGGCTCATTTTTGCACACCTAAAACAATAAACGAAAGGCGCATAACTTTCGTAATTAATTGCTATCATCACTGCAAATTCCATCCAAATCTCTTGAAAGAGATGCATCTCAGGTTTTTTGTCTTCGGTATGGCAAAAATATAACTATTTCCTTCTTTTTACTCTGCCATTAAGCGTACTTTAAACTTTATTTCACAATTATTGATACAACGAATAGCAATAATAAAGCCACTGGAGACCATACTTTCAAAGAATTTAATCGAAAAAAATCAATTTCATGTCTTACCGCTAAAAGAATATGGAGATTATCCTTGTTATACATAAAAGCAAACTTCCAAGAATACAACGATTGTATTCTTGCAATAGCAATACATATTTTCAACCACTCTCTCATTTTCTTTATTCAGAAGCTTTCAGTGGAAAATTGTAATTTATCAATCTTTCTTTCGCGTTTTCAAAGAATTCAATGAACTGCTATTGCTCTTAAAAACCAAACTGTTTCTTCAAAAAAAAAAGTTCTAATCTAAAAGCCCTCTAGGCTAGAAAAAGATGATAAAAAAAAAAGCAAAGCTAAGTGATCTAATAGTAGCTTTATGTTGTTTTTTTTTTCATTTGAAACATTTTGAACCCTTTTTACATTAAATAAAGAAAAATATGGGGAACTTTATGACAGTGACTTCTTTTAAAGTGGATTTTATTCAATGAATTTAGCAATTCTTCGCTCTTATTTTTTCAATTTTTCGTTCCATTACCGAATTTATTAGAAAAACGGAAAATGGTTGCATAGCTTTTTAGTGATCTCTCCTTCTCAACATAAAAAGATCTATGAAAGCATTGGGTTCATATTTTTCCTGACAACCGACTTGGGATTAATTCGTTCTGCAGTTTTATTTAATCGAATTTGAATTAAAATAGAGATTTTGATCGTATTTAAAAATATTTCGATTATTATTGTACAGGAAAATGAATTCCAAAATAAAATTCAGCATCTTTATTTATTTTATCATAGGTGCTATTCCGGGTGCGTTTTTAAAATGAATATGTTAAAAATATGTCAGTTGCTCTAATTTTTTTGAGTTTATTCGATTATTTATCGGTATACTTTTATGAACGCACAAGTAGCACCCTGATTTAAATGGTTTTAAGCTATCTTACGCCAAACCTTCACGCTTTACCTTCACGCCATACGAAAATTGCTTTCATTTCCAAAAATCACCAATGTTTTCGGGCTTTAAAAATCAAGAAACGCCAAGTAGAATATCGCGAGTAATTTTGGTTATCAACTGATATTTCATCAACAAGAACGAAAATATGTATAAACTAATGTGTATAAACAAATATGTGTAAACTGAAATATTAAATAAACGTTTATGTTCTTAAATGTGTAATGAGGATAGTTATATTTTAGTTTTTAAATCTCTGAGAAATGTATTAACTGATTTTATAATGTATAATTTTTATTCGCTCATGCTCTGTTAAGCCTAGTTAGAATTCGATGTGCTATGCGAATTAGTGTATATATGCAGTCTAATTGATGATTCTTAATATATATTTTATTGTAAAAATAACTTTACTAAGTCTTATGTATATCGTACCCTAGTGTAATTATAATTTTTAATGTAATTGAATAACAAAACTTATTGTGGCTATTTTACGTCAAGTAGCGTAAAAATCATTGGTACTGTGAAGCGATAGATCCAAGAGTTTTGTATGGTCTTTCGCTACACCACATTGATGTAAAGTAAATTTCACCATTTTTGGCGTTGAGACATAGTTAAGTTTTTACAGTGTATTATTGCTATGAAAAAGTTTTTTTTTAATTTGGCTATTTATTTAAAGAACTGGATCAACATTTTAACAAATGAAAGCTTTTAGGATAAGGTAATTAAATTCTTTTAATGATTAAAAAATTCTGATGATCACAGTTCTCTTTCTTTACTTATTGAAACAATAGAGAAATTTTAAACACATTAAAAAAAAAACTTTGCTATGATTTTGGTAGAATTATAAAAAGAAACGTATTTTTGTAGCTTATTATTGGTAACTCACTTCTGTAACTTACTTTTAATTTTTTTTTAAAACTTTGATATCGAAGAAAAAGAAGCAAAATATTGCTTGTAACTTATAAGAATAGAGTTGGTAATAGTTTCAATAAATTTTCCAAGTATTATGCTAATTTTTTTCTTTTAAAATGTTTAAAAAAAGCTGATGAAAATTCTGCGTTTTATTTTACTTCATGTTATTAGTATTATTCAAAAACCACTGACTTTTCATCTGCTTTCTCCATAAATTTAAAAAAAATTTCTTGCAACATATTTTAAGATAAAATTCATGTAAAATGAACGAAATATCTAGAAAATTAGCTGAGAATATATCAACTCAATTCTTATAAGTTACATGCAATATTTTATTTCTTACTTTTTCATGCAGTAACATAGAATAGATTTAAAAATTATTAAGTTTTTATGCTTTTCCATCCTAGGATTCCTATGTCTTAAGAAAACCACTTTATTTTTTTCTTAATATTTTCCCAATATTTGTTAATTTGGTACTGATAGTAGGCCTCTATTTAAGGTGCGATGTTATGTGTTGCACATAACTAGAGAGAAAAAAACTTAAGTATAAATCTAATTATCTATTTTCATTTTAGTAGAATTGTTAAATCAGATACCTAAAGATAGAGGAATTTCAGTATTAGAATAGTAGCAAATTATCAATTAAATTAAAATATTAGCACGTTACAAAAAAGATGATAAAAGATGATATCGTAGCAATTCATACTCTCTTATGATTCAGTGGAAATTTTCATTGGGTGAAGGTACGAGTCAAAGATGAAATCGAGCTCTCTGCTTCTCGGAGTCGAAGTTATATTTGAACATTTTAACTACCGACTTCACAGATTTTATGAAAGCTATGAAGTAATGTATAAACCTGAAAGGCATCCATCGACAAATTTAACGCTAAAATATTTAATTTTTTTATTTATTGCTCTTCTTGGTGGCTTTATGTTATTAGATTAAACAAAATATTCATCTTATCAAGTGAAGTTCCTCTCATCAAACTAAAGATTTAACGCAATTAGAATAATTTGGCTGTTGTCGAGGTCAACTCGGGGTGGTAGTTAACATTTTTCACAATCAAGCATTTTTCTCCAATACATATCGTTTTCGATGCATAGTAAAAAAATTGTCACAGGTCATGAAGTAGTATCGATATTAATATATGTGGTACCTATTAAAATCAACACCAATTTCTGTTATAAGAACAGTACTAATAACCAAAATTAAGCATCATTGGTGTCAATAATAGTATGGCAATTTTCTACTGTTCACCTAAACAAGTCACTACCTTTTCCTCTCTTAACTTTGCTTTTTATTGCATAATTTGTTTTTATTTCTTTCAATTACCGCTGAGTTTAAATTGTATAGTTCCATCGAAGTACGCTTCAAGAACACAACAATAACCAAAATGCAGTGACATAGAACTGATTTACATGCCATTTACTTTGATCACTGAGCTTGCAGTTTAACATGAATGATCTTTCAATGGAATCTTAAACAGAATCGCTCGTAGTCTTATTTATTTTAATGGCTAACGTAAATGCAATTCGAAAAAAAAAAATCATTTTTCAAGCATCTCTCTAGAACGCACAAATTAATTTTTAAACGATTCTCAGGATTGGTGGCTAAAAATGTTCCTTATAATCGATGTCCGAATTTCAGAACGCTAGAAAAAACGGTTCTGGAGGTATAAGAAATTCGACATAGCGTTCCAATACAGCGGACATGCAAAAATAACGAATACACACAAAAGTTAAAAACAAAAGATCCGAAAACCTGTGGCTTCTTTTTTTAACTATCATCTATAATGAACTAGACACTTTATGATCATATGCAAGTCTGTGTAAGAGTTTTGAATGCATGATTTTGATTTCTGAACAAAGTCTTGCATAGAGAAAGTATTTTACGTCGAATTTCCGAT
Organism: Parasteatoda tepidariorum; assembly: GCF_043381705.1. Classification (NCBI taxonomy): domain Eukaryota; kingdom Metazoa; phylum Arthropoda; class Arachnida; order Araneae; family Theridiidae; genus Parasteatoda; species Parasteatoda tepidariorum. The sequence goes on along the minus strand of NC_092209.1, from coordinate 41,949,096 downwards.
TTTCTTGAATTTATATGAAACAAGACAAAATAATTTAAAATGGAATTCCAATAAAATGTTCGAAATGGAATAACGATTTATCCATGATATCAATGTTTGTTAATTTCAAATTATATTTCTTTAAAACGAAATAATATAATATTAAGGGATATCTTACGGAAACTAACCGTATCTTACATTTGTTTTAACTTAGTTATTTACTAAAAAGTAGTTAGATAGTTTCTTCAGCGACAATGTAATGTCGACTAAAATATAAATTGAAGAAATTTTAAATGCAGCTAACCTGATGCAACGTACATCATCTTTCGGCATTGAATTAATTAATAATGAGTCAGTATATAATTCATCTACGAATTCTATAATAATTCACTTTAATGGTACAATAAATGACATTTTAAAATCCATCATTTCTGTTAAGTGATCATTCATTACAATAGGGAATCGACTGAGTGCACTAAATAGCTTGACGAATTCGATTTCATTTCATTAATATTCCTACTAATCCGTGGAAGTGCATTGGAAACGCATAAGAATGCTTTTATATTTAGGAAGTCTAAAGCTGTTTGATTGCTTGTTTAAACCCAAAGAAGTTTTTACAAATAACTGAGCCTACGTACGAAGTGCAGAAAAAAAAAACAATTTAATAACTTTTGTTCTAATAATTGGATTTTCACGTACTAAGAGACAATCTTAATGTTTCAAGGGCTGGCGTATAATATGCTAAACTATTTGAAGTGATATTTTAAATTGCGAAATCAGACCCAAAAATGTTCTTTCTCTAAATAAACATACTCTTTTTCGACAGAATTGAATTTTCATCAATTTAAAATATTAGGGATAGCCACGGTCTAAAATATATGGTCCTAATAGTTAGGACAAAGGAACAGTTAAAAGTTTGGGCCCCTTCAGGGCCGGATTAACCTATAGGCACACTAGGCACGTGCCTAGGGCCTACGAAATTCAGGGGCCTACGAAAAACTTGGGAGAAAAAAAAATTGTTGACAAAAATAATTTAGCTTTAAAAACAACAAGTGTATTTTGCACAAAATTATGAAGATACAAATAAAAATATAATATTTTTCGGTAATAAATTATTTTGCAGAATCTTATGATCTAATATATTACTTTTTTGCAATTTTTGGATTCAACGAAATCTTGTATTATGCTGTCGAATTCCAAACTACGCAAAATGTCGTATTCAATAGACATAAGTGCGAGCGATGCCAAACGATCTTGATTCATTGTTGAACGCAAATAATTTTTTATCAATTTTAATCTGGAGAAAGATCTTTCCCCTTCTGCATTTGATCCAAGAATCGACAAATATATTCTTAATGCAATGTGAACGTTAGGAAAAGTATTCACAAGTTTATCTTTAATTGCCTAGGGCCTACGAAAATTGGCTATGCCTAGGGCCTACGAAAGGTATAATCCGGCTCTGGGCCCCTTATAATGCTAATTTTACTTTCTGCAAATTTCACCGTATGAACTGTTAAATATAATAGAATAATTTAGTCAAACAATTATAAAACTTGCTTATTCAAAGATAATTCCAAATAAAAAATTTTATACTCTTTTTTTTCATTATTCATTTTAACAATGGTCACAACTTTTTGATTTCTTAAGAATGCAAACTTTTGCTCCACTTTTAACAACTTATTTACAAATTTAACTAGTTTTAAATGACAAAATTCAAAAGTTGAGGAATTAGTCAAATAAGTCTTGAGATACAAAAAATGAGAAAGTGTGTTTTTATGCCTGATTTCAGCACCTAAACCAGGGGTCGCCAAACTTTTTTGATCATCGACCCCTATATAATTTTTCGAAATCTCCATCGACCCCCACAAAAGTAATTTTCTGTTAATTAAAATAAAACTCTATTAGATATTGCGTTTGTACATTTATTTTGTGATTTTAAACATTTATTAAAGTAATTGTACAGTGTGTAACAATAGTTTTATGAAAAATATATTAACATTGAAATTTAAATACCTTATTATTAAATAATAAGTAATTATGCATAAGTAGATATACTAAGTGAAGTAACTAAAGATTTACTGCTTCTTGATCAATGAGATGGGTGTGCCTGGTGTTTTTTTGCAAGGTTCGCTATATTGGGCTCAAAATTGGTCAATTTTAATTTTCGTCAAAATTGGTCAATTTTGTAATTTCTGTAAAAAAATACAAAGTGTGCTATAGTTTTGTCGCAGGCTGTACTAATCCATATTATTAATGCTTACCTTCTTTTTTGTGCATTGATAATTAAAATTGATGTCTAAACTAAACGAATGGTTTTATGGAAACAATAACTAATTATACAAAACTATAAAAGTTTTAATAATGACATTGCAAATATTCAACACAGTTTGCAAAGATAGCTGAAACTGCGTATGATATTTGCATTTGTAACGTCAATGCTCGTCACACGTGACATTTGGACAAGCGCAAATCTGCATATGACTTATAAACTGCGCTTAGTTCGTGCCACTGCGCGGTGGTACGTAAATACTTGTTTCACCCCAATAAATATACGTTTATTAATTTATGTTTTATAAAGAAACTGATATTGAGTCAATTATAAAAAAAAATCACAAATTTTACACACTTAATTAGGTATGTGTGATTTGCGTATTGAGAACTGTTTTTTTTCCGACCCACAATCGACCCTTCCGATTCGGATCGCCCCCACTGTCTCAGAAACGACCCCCGCTTTTGTTGAATAGACCCCTGGGGGTCTATATAGACCACTTTGGCGACCTCTGACCTAAACTATTCTTTGTAGGACTATTTTGGCATACTTAAAGATAACCTATAGAACCATTTATATTGCATTTCACTATGTGAAAATTCAATTATTAGATAAAAAGTTATTAATGTGTTCTCTTTCCTATATTACACAATGTACTTGAGTCTATAAATAATATTTTTTCACCTTCAAATTTCATTTTCAAATAAACTGGTTTTAGGTCATTTTAATCCATCCGTTCTTTTTCCAGACATAAAATATAAAATGTCAAAACTTTTTTTATTATTCAAATATTAATTTGCGGCTGCCATTGTGCATAGTTTTTATTTCCTTTTTTTTCTTCAAAAAATCTAAAGATTGATAGTAAGTACTGTCGTTACGGAATAACATGCAATCATATACATTTTATTTAAGATATACGGTATTAGATGCACAAGCTTTGTACAATTTTTCAATTTATGACTGAGCTGAGCAATTTTAATATGCCTTATTTCATTCAAAAAATAAAACACTTTGTATAAGACTTTCAGGATAGGTTAGCTAAGTTTTGAAATATTTTCATAGAACTAATATTGTTGCTACTGTGTATATTTCAGTAATGCGAAAAAAAATTATCTGCGAGTTCTTTCATATAATTTTTTTTGAAGTAAAAACATCATAATCTGACCATTTTAAAACTTTAAGAGTATGCATAAAATTTCATCTATCTTTCATAAGTGAACATGAAATTTCATAATCGAATGAATTCGAACGAAGAGAGATTTGTGGAAATCTTTTTTTACTGTACTAGGAATCTCCGTTCATTTATACGTTTACGGCAGTAATTTTTGAATGTTCAAATAAATTGATGACTTAAATTAACAAATTCTGTTTCTCAATCATGTCGGTAAAATATATAATATTTTTCATAACTTTTACTTAAAATCATTTTTAATCTCGAAACTAACTCAAAATGAAAATTGAACAATGTACGATCCACGTTTTCAACATTGTTCCAAAGCATAACAATGAATTTACACAGATCTCTATTGATTCAGTCTCATACAGCTTTTATAAACTATTGAATTTCATATTCAAGGCATTCAACAGATATTTGTCTCAGATATGTTTCACAAACATTTCATTACGGTCACGCATTTTGCCTGCATCCTGCCTCACTAATGGCACAAACATGGAGTCATTATTCACGTCTTTGAAAAAGAGAAGGGAAGATAAGGAAGGACATTAGTCCGGACAATATCTCTCCAAGTCTAGCTTATCTTTTGGAGGTCTGGTTGGAAGATTCTCTCCTTTGGGTCCGGCAAAGAATCAATCCGGACCGGAAATGAAATCCTCTACATCTGAGGTGGTGGAGGGTATGCTATATCCGGCTTCTGTCTTTGGCCATCGGACTGGTCTGCAATGGGATTGGTTTTTTAGAGAGCAATTTTGGAACTTGTAATGTTGTTTGGACATTCGTTGAATAGAAATATAAGTTCCAAAATTTAAGCACACATTAATTTTAGTGAGAAAAAAAAGGTTCTAATTCTTAAGAAAAAAAAACGTGCTTTTTTTTAAAATTGATTTATGCTGATGAAGCATGCAGATTAAGGAGCAGCAATCTGGTAATAGCAAGGGGTTGTGGTTTCACATATACACTATTTGTTTCCGAACTTTCAATGCCTATTTGCATAAATGTAATTGAGTTTCGTTAATATTGAGTTAAATTATGTCATTAAATCAAATTAATTTACATGTTCTTTTGAATTTCTTATAACATGGGCGAACTCTAAAATCATATCTTATAAGAAAATTAATATATATATATATCTTTATATATAAGAAGAGAGTGGAATGATAACACATAGCCAATCACAGAAGACTTCCGGTTAGTAACGCACAAAACAGCCAATCAAAATTGAGAACGCATGTATGTGAAAAGGTAATAATTTTTAATAATGCTGTCAAAAAATACGAAACACAAACTGACCTCAAATAAATCTCAGAGGACTTCGAATCAAATAATTAAGCTAACTCTAACTATACTATTCGCGATCGCAAGGCTCGAGTACGCCCTCTAGCGGAAGCCTGTAAATATCAGACATCAATTTATCACGTTTTCATTTAGTTCCATCAAAATCATTGACAGAATCAGACGCCATTTTTTAGCAGCAAATAAGAAACAAAATTTCCCTAAGGAAAAGGCCGAAGAACTTGAAAAAAATCTCCAGAATATTAGTAAATCTTTCAGGAACAGAACACGCCAAACATTTGAAGAAAAATTCCT